>NW_027469292.1:0-239794 GCF_051020765.1 Lasioglossum baleicum | reverse complement strand
CGTTATGCGTTATGCGTTATGCGTTATGCGTTATGCGTTATGCGTTATGCGTTATGCGTTATGCGTTATGCGTTATGCGTTATGAGTTTTGCGTTACGCGTTATGCGTTATGCGTTATGCGTTATGCGTTATGCTTATGCCTTATGCGTTATGCGTTATGCGTTATGCGTTATGCGTTATGCGTTATGCGTTATGCGTTATGCGTTATGCGTTATGCGTTATGCGTTATGCGTTATGCGTTATGCGTTATGCGTTATGCGTTATGCGTTATGCGTTATGCGTTATGCGTTATGCGTTATGCGTTATGCGTTATGCGTTATGGGCTATGCGTTATGCCTTATGGTTTATACGTTATGCGTTATGCGTTATGCGTTATGCGTTATGTGTTATGCGTTATGAGTTTTGCGTTACGCGTTATGCGTTATGCGTTATGCGTTATGCGTTATGCGTTATGCGTTATGCGTTATGCGTTATGCGTTATGCGTTATGCGTTATGCGTTATGCGTTATGCGTTATGCGTTATGCGTTATGCGTTATGCGTTATGCGTTATGCGTTATGCGTTATGCGTTATGCGTTATGCGTTATGCGTTATGCGTTATGCGTTATGCGTTATGCGTTATGCGTTACGCGTTATGCGTTAAGCGTTATTTGCGTTATGCGTTATGCGTTATGCGTTATGCGTTATGCGTTATGCGTTATGCGTTATGCGTTATGCGTTGTGCGTTGTGCGTTGTGCGTTGTGCGTTGTGCGTTGTGCGTTGTGCGTTGTGCGTTGTGCGTTCTGCGTTATGCGTTATGCGTTATGCGTTATGCGTTATGCGTTATGCGTTATGCGTTATGCGTTATGCGTTATGCGTTATGCGTTATGCGTTATGCGTTATGCGTTATGCGTTATGCGTTTTGCGTTATGCGTTATGCGTTATGCGTTATGACTTTTCATTATGCGTTATGCGTTATGCGTTATGCGTTATGCGTTATGGGCTATGCGTTATGCCTTATGGTTTATACGTTATGCGTTATGCGTTATGCGTTATGCGTTATGCGTTATGCGTTATGCGTTATGAGTTTTGCGTTACGCGTTATGCGTTATGCGTTATGCGTTATGCGTTATGCGTTATGCGTTATGCGTTATGCGTTATGCGTTATGCGTTATGCGTTATGCGTTATGCGTTATGCGTTATGCGTTATGCGTTATGCGTTATGCGTTATGCGTTATGCGTTATGCGTTATGCGTTATGCGTAATGCGTTATGCGTTATGCGTTATGCGTTATGCGTTATGCGTTATGCGTTATGCGTTATGCGTTATGCGTTATGCGTTATGCGTTATGCGTTATGCGTTATGCGTTATGCGTTATGCGTTATGCGTTATGCGTTATGCGTTTTGCGTTATGCGTTATGCGTTATGCGTTATGACTTTTGCATTATGCGTTATGCGTTATGCGTTATGCGTTATGGGCTATGCGTTATGCGTTATGCGTTATGCGTTATGCGTTATGCGTTATGCGTTATGCGTTATGCGTTATGCGTTATGCGTTCTGCGTTATGCGTTATGCGTTATGCGTTATGCGTTATGCGTTATGCGTTATGCGTTATGCGTTATGCGTTATGCGTTATGCGTTATGCGTTATGCGTTATGCGTTATGCGTTATGCGTTATGCGTTATGCGTTATGCGTTATGCGTTATGCGTTATGCGTTATGCGTTATGCGTTATGCGTTATGCGTTATGCGTTATGCGTTATGCGTTATGCGTTATGCGTTATGCGTTATGCGTTATGCGTTATGCGTTATGCGTTATGCGTTATGCGTTATGCGTTATGCGTTATGCGTTATGCGTTATGCGTTATGCGTTATGCGTTATGCGTTATGCGTTATGCGTTATGCGTTATGCGTTATGCGTTATGCGTTATGCGTTATGCGTTATGCGTTATGCGTTATGCGTTATGCGTTATGAGTTTTGCGTTTTGCGTTATGCGTTATGCGTTTTGCGTTATGCGTTATGCTTATGCCATATGCGTTATGCGTTATGCGTTATGCGTTATGCGTTATGCGTTATGAGTTTTGCGTTACGCGTTATGCGTTATGCGTTATGCGTTATGCGTTATGCTTATGCCTTATGCGTTATGCGTTATGCGTTATGCGTTATGCGTTATGCGTTATGCGTTATGCGTTATGCGTTATGCGTTATGCGTTATGCGTTATGCGTTATGCGTTATGCGTTATGCGTTATGCGTTATGCGTTATGCGTTATGCGTTATGCGTTATGCGTTATGCGTTATGCGTTATACGTTATGCTTTAGGCGTTATGCGTAATGCGTTATGCGTTATGCGTTATGCGTTATGCGTTATACGTTATGCTTTAGGCGTTATGCGTAATGCGTTATGCGTTATGCTTTAGGCGTTATGCGTAATGCGTTATGCGTTATGCGTTATGCGTTATGCGTTATGCGTTATGCGTTCTGCGTTATGCGTTATGCGTTATGCGTTATGCGTTATGCGTTATGCGTTATGCGTTATGCGTTATGCGTTATGCGTTATGCGTTATGCGTTATGCGTTATGCGTTATGCGTTATGCGTTATGCGTTAGGCGTTATGCGTTATGCGTTATGCGTTATGCGTTATGCGTTATGCGTTATGCGTTATGCGTTATGCGTTATGCGTTATGCGTTATGCGTTATGCGTAATGCGTAATGCGTTATGCGTTATGCGTTATGCGTTATGCGTTATGCGTTATGCGTTATGCGTTATGCGTTATGCGTTATGCGTTATGCGTTATGCGTTATGCGTTATGCGTTATGCGTTATGCGTTATGCGTTATGCGTTTTGCGTTATGCGTTATGCGTTATGCGTTATGACTTTTGCATTATGCGTTATGCGTTATGCGTTATGCGTTATGGGCTATGCGTTATGCGTTATGCGTTATGCGTTATGCGTTATGCGTTATGCGTTATGCGTTATGCGTTATGCGTTATGCGTTATGCGTTATGCGTTATGCGTTATGCGTTATGTGTTATGCGTTATGAGTTTTGCGTTACGCGTTATGCGTTATGCGTTATGCGTTATGCGTTATGCGTTATGCGTTATGCGTTATGCGTTATGCGTTATGCGTTATGCATTATGCGTTATGCGTTATGCGTTATGCGTTATGCGTTATGCGTTATGCGTTATGCGTTATGCGTTATGCGTTATGCGTTATGCGTTATGCGTTATGCGTTATGCGTTATGCGTTATGCGTTATGCGTTATGCGTTATGCGTTATGCGTTATGCGTTATGCGTTATGCTTATGCCATATGCGTTATGCGTTATGCGTTATGCGTTATGCGTTATGCGTTATGCGTTATGCGTTATGAGTTTTGCGTTACGCGTTATGCGTTATGCGTTATGCGTTATGCGTTATGCGTTATGCGTTATGCGTTATGCGTTATGCGTTCTGCGTTATGCGTTATGCGTTATGCGTTATGCGTTATGCGTTATGCGTTATGCGTTATGCGTTATGCGTTATGCGTTATGCGTTATGCGTTATGCGTTATGCGTTATGCGTTAGGCGTTATGCGTTATGCGTTATGCGTTATGCGTTATGCGTTATGCGTTATGCGTTATGCGTTATGCGTTATGCGTTATGCGTTATGCGTTATGCGTTATGCGTAATGCGTAATGCGTTATGCGTTATGCGTTATGCGTTATGCGTTATGCGTTATGCGTTATGCGTTATGCGTTATGCGTTATGCGTTATGCGTTATGCGTTATGCGTTATGCGTTATGCGTTATGCGTTATGCGTTATGCGTTTTGCGTTATGCGTTATGCGTTATGCGTTATGACTTTTGCATTATGCGTTATGCGTTATGCGTTATGCGTTATGGGCTATGCGTTATGCGTTATGCGTTATGCGTTATGCGTTATGCGTTATGCGTTATGCGTTATGCGTTATGCGTTATGCGTTATGCGTTATGCGTTATGCGTTATGTGTTATGCGTTATGAGTTTTGCGTTACGCGTTATGCGTTATGCGTTATGCGTTATGCGTTATGCGTTATGCGTTATGCGTTATGCGTTATGCGTTATGCGTTATGCATTATGCGTTATGCGTTATGCGTTATGCGTTATGCGTTATGCGTTATGCGTTATGCGTTATGCGTTATGCGTTATGCGTTATGCGTTATGCGTTATGCGTTATGCGTTATGCGTTATGCGTTATGCGTTATGCGTTATGCGTTATGCGTTATGCGTTATGCGTTATGCGTTATGCTTATGCCATATGCGTTATGCGTTATGCGTTATGCGTTATGCGTTATGCGTTATGCGTTATGCGTTATGAGTTTTGCGTTACGCGTTATGCGTTATGCGTTATGCGTTATGCGTTATGCGTTATGCGTTATGCGTTATGCGTTATGCGTTATGCGTTATGCGTTATGCGTTATGCGTTATGCGTTATGCGTTATGCGTTATGCGTTATGCGGTATGCGTTATGCGTTATGCGTTATGCGTTATGCGTTATGCGTTATGCGTTATGCGTTATGCGTTATGCGTTATGCGTTAGGCGTTATGCGTTATGCGTTATGCGTTATGCGTTATGCGTTATGCGTTATGCGTTATGCGTTATGCGTTATGCGTTATGCGTTATGCGTTATGCGTTATGCGTTATGCGTTATGCGTTATGCGTTATGCGTTATGCGTTATGCGTTATGCGTTATGCGTTATGCGTTATGCGTTATGCGTTATGCGTTATGCGTTAAGCGTTATTTGCGTTATGGGTTATGCGTTATGCGTTATGCGTTATGCGTTATGCGTTATGCGTTATGCGTTATGCGTTATGCGTTATGCGTTATGCGTTATGCGTTATGCGTTATGCGTTATGCGTTATGCGTTATGCGTTATGCGTTATGCGTTATGCGTTATGCGTTATGACTTTTCATTATGCGTTATGCGTTATGCGTTATGCGTTATGCGGTATGCGTTATGCGTTATGCGTTATGCGTTATGCGTTATGCGTTATGCGTTATGCGTTATGCGTTATGCGTTATGCGTTAGGCGTTATGCGTTATGCGTTATGCGTTATGCGTTATGCGTTATGCGTTATGCGTTATGCGTTATGCGTTATGCGTTATGCGTTATGCGTTATGCGTTATGCGTTATGCGTTATGCGTTATGCGTTATGCGTTATGCGTTATGCGTTATGCTTTAGGCGTTATGCGTAATGCGTTATGCGTTATGCTTTAGGCGTTATGCGTAATGCGTTATGCGTTATGCGTTATGCGTTATGCGTTATGCGTTATGCGTTCTGCGTTATGCGTTATGCGTTATGCGTTATGCGTTATGCGTTATGCGTTATGCGTTATGCGTTATGCGTTATGCGTTATGCGTTATGCGTTATGCGTTATGCGTTATGCGTTATGCGTTATGCGTTATGCGTTATGCGTTATGCGTTATGCGTTATGCGTTATGCGTTATGCGTTATGCGTTATGCGTTATGCGTTATGCGTTATGCGTTATGCGTTATGCGTTATGCGTTATGCGTTATGCGTTATGCGTTATGCGTTATGCGTTATGCGTTATGCGTTATGCGTTATGCGTTATGCGTTATGCGTTATGCGTTATGCGTTATGCGTTATGCGTTATGCGTTATGCGTTATGCGTTATGCGTTATGCGTTATGCGTTATGCGTTATGCGTTATGCGTTATGCGTTATGCGTTATGCGTTATTTGTTATGCGTTATGCGTTATGCGTTATGCGTTATGCGTTATGCGTTATGCGTTATGCGTTATGCGTTATGAGTTTTGCGTTTTGCGTTATGCGTTATGCGTTTTGCGTTATGCGTTATGCTTATGCCATATGCGTTATGCGTTATGCGTTATGCGTTATGCGTTATGCGTTATGAGTTTTGCGTTACGCGTTATGCGTTATGCGTTATGCGTTATGCGTTATGCTTATGCCTTATGCGTTATGCGTTATGCGTTATGCGTTATGCGTTATGCGTTATGCGTTATGCGTTATGCGTTATGCGTTATGCGTTATGCGTTATGCGTTATGCGTTATGCGTTATGCGTTATGCGTTATGCGTTATGCGTTATGCGTTATGCGTTATGCGTTATGCGTTATGCGTTATGCGTTATGCGTTATGCGTTATGCGTTATACGTTATGCTTTAGGCGTTATGCGTAATGCGTTATGCGTTATGCGTTATGCGTTATGCGTTATACGTTATGCTTTAGGCGTTATGCGTAATGCGTTATGCGTTATGCTTTAGGCGTTATGCGTAATGCGTTATGCGTTATGCGTTATGCGTTATGCGTTATGCGTTATGCGTTCTGCGTTATGCGTTATGCGTTATGCGTTATGCGTTATGCGTTATGCGTTATGCGTTATGCGTTATGCGTTATGCGTTATGCGTTATGCGTTATGCGTTATGCGTTATGCGTTATGCGTTATGCGTTATGCGTTATGCGTTATGCGTTATGCGTTATGCGTTATGCGTTATGCGTTATGCGTTATGCGTTATGCGTTATGCGTTATGCGTTATGCGTTATGCGTTATGCGTTATGCGTTATGCGTTATGCGTTATGCGTTATGCGTTATGCGTTATGCGTTATGCGTTATGCGTTATGCGTTATGAGTTTTGCGTTTTGCGTTATGCGTTATGCGTTATGCGTTATGCGTTATGCTTATGCCATATGCGTTATGCGTTATGCGTTATGCGTTATGCGTTATGCGTTATGAGTTTTGCGTTACGCGTTATGCGTTATGCGTTATGCGTTATGCGTTATGCTTATGCCTTATGCGTTATGCGTTATGCGTTATGCGTTATGCGTTATGCGTTATGCGTTATGCGTTATGCGTTATGCGTTATGCGTTATGCGTTATGCGTTATGCGTTATGCGTTATGCGTTATGCGTTATGCGTTATGCGTTATGCGTTATGCGTTATGCGTTATGCGTTATGCGTTATGCGTTATGCGTTATGCGTTATGCGTTATGCGTTATGCGTTATGCGTTATGCGTTATGCGTTATGCGTTATGCGTTATGCGTTATGCGTTATGCGTTATGCGTTATGCGTTATGCGTTATGCGTTATGCGTTATGCGTTATGCGTTATGCGTTATGCGTTATGCGTTATGCGTTATGCGTTATGCGTTATGCGTTATGCGTTATGCGTTATGCGTTATGCGTTATGCGTTATGCGTTATGCGTTATGCGTTATGCGTTATGCGTTATGCGTTATGCGCTATGCGTTATGCGTTATGCGTTATGCGTTATGCGTTATGAGTTTTGCGTTACGCGTTATGCGTTATGCGTTATGCGTTATGCGTTATGCGTTATGCGTTATGCGTTATGCGTTATGCGTTATGCGTTATGCGTTATGCGTTATGCGTTATGCGTTATGCTTATGCCACATGCGTTATGCGTTATGCGTTATGCGTTATGCGTTATGCGTTATGCGTTATGCGTTATGCGTTATGCGTTATGCGTTATGCGTTATGCGTTATGCGTTATGCGTTATGCGTTATGCGTTATGCGTTATGCGTTATGCGTTATGCGTTATGCGTTATGCGTTATGCGTTATGCGTTATGCGTTATGCGTTATGCGTTATGCGTTATGCGTTATGCGTTATGCGTTATGCGTTATGCGTTATGCGTTATGCGTTATGCGTTATGCGTTATGCGTTATGCGTTATGCGTTATGCGTTATGCGTTATGCGTTATGCGTTATGCGTTATGCGTTATGCGTTATGCGTTATGCGTTATGCGTTATGCGTTATGCGTTATGCGTTATGCGTTATGCGTTATGCGTTATGCGTTATGCGTTATGCGTTATGCGTTATGCGTTATGCGTTATGCGTTATGCGTTATGAGTTTTGCGTTTTGCGTTATGCGTTATGCGTTATGCGTTATGCGTTATGCTTATGCCATATGCGTTATGCGTTATGCGTTATGCGTTATGCGTTATGCGTTATGAGTTTTGCGTTACGCGTTATGCGTTATGCGTTATGCGTTATGCGTTATGCTTATGCCTTATGCGTTATGCGTTATGCGTTATGCGTTATGCGTTATGCGTTATGCGTTATGCGTTATGCGTTATGCGTTATGCGTTATGCGTTATGCGTTATGCGTTATGCGTTATGCGTTATGCGTTATGCGTTATGCGTTATGCGTTATGCGTTATGCGTTATGCGTTATGCGTTATGCGTTATGCGTTATGCGTTATGCGTTATGCGTTATGCGTTATGCGTTATGCGTTATGCGTTATGCGTTATGCGTTATGCGTTATGCGTTATGCGTTATGCGTTATGCGTTATGCGTTATGCGTTATGCGTTATGCGTTATGCGTTATGCGTTATGCGTTATGCGTTATGCGTTATGCGTTATGCGTTATGCGTTATGCGTTATGCGTTATGCGTTATGCGTTATGCGTTATGCGTTATGCGTTATGCGTTATGCGTTATGCGTTATGCGTTATGCGTTATGCGTTATGCGTTATGCGTTATGCGTTATGCTTATGCCACATGCGTTATGCGTTATGCGTTATGCGTTATGCGTTATGCGTTATGCGTTATGCGTTATGCGTTATGCGTTATGCGTTATGCGTTATGCGTTATGCGTTATGCGTTATGCGTTATGCGTTATGCGTTATGCGTTATGCGTTATGCGTTATGCGTTATGCGTTATGCGTTATGCGTTATGCGTTATGCGTTATGCGTTATGCGTTATGCGTTATGCGTTATGCGTTATGCGTTATGCGTTATGCGTTATGCGTTATGCGTTATGCGTTATGCGTTATGCGTTATGCGTTATGCGTTATGCGTTATGCGTTATGCGTTATGCGTTATGCGTTATGCGTTATGCGTTATGCGTTATGCGTTATGCGTTATGCGTTATGCGTTATGCGTTATGAGTTTTGCGTTTTGCGTTATGCGTTATGCGTTATGCGTTATGCTTATGCCATATGCGTTATGCGTTATGCGTTATGCGTTATGCGTTATGCGTTATGAGTTTTGCGTTACGCGTTATGCGTTATGCGTTATGCGTTATGCGTTATGCTTATGCCTTATGCGTTATGCGTTATGCGTTATGCGTTATGCGTTATGCGTTATGCGTTATGCGTTATGCGTTATGCGTTATGCGTTATGCGTTATGCGTTATGCGTTATGCGTTATGCGTTATGCGTTATGCGTTATGCGTTATGCGTTATGCGTTATGCGTTATGCGTTATGCGTTATGCGTTATGCGTTATGCGTTATGCGTTATGCGTTATGCGTTATGCGTTATGCGTTATTTGCGTTATGCGTTATGCGTTATGCGTTATGCGTTATGCGTTATGCGTTATGCGTTATGCGTTGTGCGTTGTGCGTTGTGCGTTGTGCGTTGTGCGTTGTGCGTTGTGCGTTGTGCGTTGTGCGTTCTGCGTTATGCGTTATGCGTTATGCGTTATGCGTTATGCGTTATGCGTTATGCGTTATGCGTTATGCGTTATGCGTTATGCGTTATGCGTTATGCGTTATGCGTTATGCGTTATGCGTTATGCGTTATGCGTTATGGGTTATGAGTTTTGTGTTACGCGTTATGCGTTATGCGTTATGCGTTATGCGTTATGCGTTATGCGTTATGCGTTATGCGTTATGCGTTATGCGTTATGCGTTATGCGTTATGCGTTATGCGTTATGCGTTATGCGTTATGCGTTATGCTTATGCCACATGCGTTATGCGTTATGCGTTATGCGTTATGCGTTATGCGTTATGCGTTATGCGTTATGCGTTATGCGTTATGCGTTATGCGTTATGCGTTATGCGTTAAGCGTTATTTGCGTTATGCGTTATGGGTTATTTGCGTTATGGGTTATGCGTTATGCGTTATGCGTTATGCGTTATGCGTTATGCGTTATGCGTTATGCGTTATGCGTTATGCGTTATGCGTTATGCGTTATGCGTTATGCGTTATGCGTTATGCGTTATGCGTTATGCGTTATGCGTTATGCGTTATGCGTTATGCGTTATGCGTTATGCGTTATGCGTTATGCGTTATGCGTTATGCGTTATGCGTTATGCGTTATGCGTTATGCGTTATGCGTTATGCGTTATGCGTTATGCGTTATGCGTTATGCGTTATGAGTTTTGCGTTACGCGTTATGCGTTATGCGTTATGCGTTATGCGTTATGCGTTATGCGTTATGCGTTATGCGTTATGCGTTATGAGTTTTGCGTTACGCGTTATGCGTTATGCGTTATGCGTTATGCGTTATGCGTTATGCGTTATGCGTTATGCTTATGCCACATGCGTTATGCGTTATGCGTTATGCGTTATGCGTTATGCGTTATGCGTTATGCGTTATGCGTTATGCGTTATGCGTTATGCGTTATGCGTTATGCGTTATGCGTTATGCGTTATGCGTTATGCGTTATGCGTTATGCGTTATGAGTTATGCGTTATGCGTTAAGCGTTATTTGCGTTATGGGTTATGCGTTATGCGTTATGCGTTATGCGTTATGCGTTATGCGTTATGCGTTATGCGTTATGCGTTATGCGTTATGCGTTATGCGTTATGCGTTATGCGTTATGCGTTATGCGTTATGCGTTATGCGTTATGCGTTATGCGTTATGCGTTATGCGTTATGCGTTATGCGTTATGCGTTATGCGTTATGCGTTATGCGTTATGCGTTATGCGTTATGCGTTATGCGTTATGCGTTATGCGTTATGCGTTATGCGTTATGCGTTATGCGTTATGCGTTTTGCGTTATGCGTTATGCGTTATGCGTTATGACTTTTCATTATGCGTTATGCGTTATGCGTTATGCGTTATGCGTTATGGGCTATGCGTTATGCCTTATGGTTTATACGTTATGCGTTATGCGTTATGCGTTATGCGTTATGCGTTATGCGTTATGCGTTATGCGTTATGCGTTATGCGTTATGCGTTATGCGTTATGCGTTATGCGTTATGCGTTATGCGTTATGCGTTATGCGTTATGCGTTATGCGTTATGCGTTATGCGTTAAGCGTTATTTGCGTTATGGGTTATGCGTTATGCGTTATGCGTTATGCGTTATGCGTTATGCGTTATGCGTTATGCGTTATGCGTTATGCGTTATGCGTTATGCGTTATGCGTTATGCGTTATGCGTTATGCGTTATGCGTTATGCGTTATGCGTTATGACTTTTCATTATGCGTTATGCGTTATGCGTTATGCGTTATGCGGTATGCGTTATGCGTTATGCGTTATGCGTTATGCGTTATGCGTTATGCGTTATGCGTTATGCGTTATGCGTTATGCGTTAGGCGTTATGCGTTATGCGTTATGCGTTATGCGTTATGCGTTATGCGTTATGCGTTATGCGTTATGCGTTATGCGTTATGCGTTATGCGTTATGCGTTATGCGTTATGCGTTATGCGTTATGCGTTATGCGTTATGCGTTATGCTTTAGGCGTTATGCGTAATGCGTTATGCGTTATGCTTTAGGCGTTATGCGTAATGCGTTATGCGTTATGCGTTATGCGTTATGCGTTATGCGTTATGCGTTATGCGTTCTGCGTTATGCGTTATGCGTTATGCGTTATGCGTTATGCGTTATGCGTTATGCGTTATGCGTTATGCGTTATGCGTTATGCGTTATGCGTTAGGCGTTATGCGTTATGCGTTATGCGTTATGCGTTATGCGTTATGCGTTATGCGTTATGCGTTATGCGTTATGCGTTATGCGTTATGCGTTATGCGTAATGCGTAATGCGTTATGCGTTATGCGTTATGCGTTATGCGTTATGCGTTATGCGTTATGCGTTATGCGTTATGCGTTATGCGTTATGCGTTATGCGTTATGCGTTATGCGTTATGCGTTATGCGTTATGCGTTATGCGTTTTGCGTTATGCGTTATGCGTTATGCGTTATGACTTTTGCATTATGCGTTATGCGTTATGCGTTATGCGTTATGGGCTATGCGTTATGCGTTATGCGTTATGCGTTATGCGTTATGCGTTATGCGTTATGCGTTATGCGTTATGCGTTATGCGTTATGCGTTATGCGTTATGTGTTATGCGTTATGAGTTTTGCGTTACGCGTTATGCGTTATGCGTTATGCGTTATGCGTTATGCGTTATGCGTTATGCGTTATGCGTTATGCGTTATGCGTTATGCGTTATGCGTTATGCGTTATGCGTTATGCGTTATGCGTTATGCGTTATGCGTTATGCGTTATGCGTTATGCGTTATGCGTTATGCGTTATGCGTTATGCGTTATGCGTTATGCGTTATGCGTTATGCGTTATGCGTTATGCGTTATGCGTTATGCTTATGCCATATGCGTTATGCGTTATGCGTTATGCGTTATGCGTTATGCGTTATGCGTTATGCGTTATGAGTTTTGCGTTACGCGTTATGCGTTATGCGTTATGCGTTATGCGTTATGCGTTATGCGTTATGCGTTATGCGTTATGCGTTATGCGTTATGCGTTATGCGTTATGCGTTATGCGTTATGCGTTATGCGTTATGCGTTATGCGGTATGCGTTATGCGTTATGCGTTATGCGTTATGCGTTATGCGTTATGCGTTATGCGTTATGCGTTATGCGTTATGCGTTAGGCGTTATGCGTTATGCGTTATGCGTTATGCGTTATGCGTTATGCGTTATGCGTTATGCGTTATGCGTTATGCGTTATGCGTTATGCGTTATGCGTTATGCGTTATGCGTTATGCGTTATGCGTTATGCGTTATGCGTTATGCGTTATGCGTTATGCGTTATGCGTTATGCGTTATGCGTTATGCGTTATGCGTTATGCGTTAAGCGTTATTTGCGTTATGGGTTATGCGTTATGCGTTATGCGTTATGCGTTATGCGTTATGCGTTATGCGTTATGCGTTATGCGTTATGCGTTATGCGTTATGCGTTATGCGTTATGCGTTATGCGTTATGCGTTATGCGTTATGCGTTATGCGTTATGCGTTATGACTTTTCATTATGCGTTATGCGTTATGCGTTATGCGTTATGCGGTATGCGTTATGCGTTATGCGTTATGCGTTATGCGTTATGCGTTATGCGTTATGCGTTATGCGTTATGCGTTATGCGTTAGGCGTTATGCGTTATGCGTTATGCGTTATGCGTTATGCGTTATGCGTTATGCGTTATGCGTTATGCGTTATGCGTTATGCGTTATGCGTTATGCGTTATGCGTTATGCGTTATGCGTTATGCGTTATGCGTTATGCTTTAGGCGTTATGCGTAATGCGTTATGCGTTATGCTTTAGGCGTTATGCGTAATGCGTTATGCGTTATGCGTTATGCGTTATGCGTTATGCGTTATGCGTTATGCGTTCTGCGTTATGCGTTATGCGTTATGCGTTATGCGTTATGCGTTATGCGTTATGCGTTATGCGTTATGCGTTATGCGTTATGCGTTATGCGTTATGCGTTATGCGTTATGCGTTATGCGTTATGCGTTATGCGTTATGCGTTATGCGTTATGCGTTATGCGTTATGCGTTATGCGTTATGCGTTATGCGTTATGCGTTATGCGTTATGCGTTATGCGTTATGCGTTATGCGTTATGCGTTATGCGTTATGCGTTATGCGTTATGCGTTATGCGTTATGCGTTATGCGTTATGCGTTATGCGTTATGCGTTATGCGTTATGCGTTATGCGTTATGCGTTATGCGTTATGCGTTATGCGTTATGCGTTATGCGTTATGCGTTATGCGTTATGCGTTATGCGTTATGCGTTATGCGTTATGCGTTATGCGTTATGCGTTATGCGTTATGCGTTATGCGTTATGAGTTTTGCGTTTTGCGTTATGCGTTATGCGTTTTGCGTTATGCGTTATGCTTATGCCATATGCGTTATGCGTTATGCGTTATGCGTTATGCGTTATGCGTTATGAGTTTTGCGTTACGCGTTATGCGTTATGCGTTATGCGTTATGCGTTATGCTTATGCCTTATGCGTTATGCGTTATGCGTTATGCGTTATGCGTTATGCGTTATGCGTTATGCGTTATGCGTTATGCGTTATGCGTTATGCGTTATGCGTTATGCGTTATGCGTTATGCGTTATGCGTTATGCGTTATGCGTTATGCGTTATGCGTTATGCGTTATGCGTTATGCGTTATGCGTTATGCGTTATGCGTTATACGTTATGCTTTAGGCGTTATGCGTAATGCGTTATGCGTTATGCGTTATGCGTTATGCGTTATACGTTATGCTTTAGGCGTTATGCGTAATGCGTTATGCGTTATGCTTTAGGCGTTATGCGTAATGCGTTATGCGTTATGCGTTATGCGTTATGCGTTATGCGTTATGCGTTCTGCGTTATGCGTTATGCGTTATGCGTTATGCGTTATGCGTTATGCGTTATGCGTTATGCGTTATGCGTTATGCGTTATGCGTTATGCGTTATGCGTTATGCGTTATGCGTTATGCGTTATGCGTTATGCGTTAGGCGTTATGCGTTATGCGTTATGCGTTATGCGTTATGCGTTATGCGTTATGCGTTATGCGTTATGCGTTATGCGTTATGCGTTATGCGTTATGCGTAATGCGTAATGCGTTATGCGTTATGCGTTATGCGTTATGCGTTATGCGTTATGCGTTATGCGTTATGCGTTATGCGTTATGCGTTATGCGTTATGCGTTATGCGTTATGCGTTATGCGTTATGCGTTATGCGTTATGCGTTATGCGTTATGCGTTATGCGTTTTGCGTTATGCGTTATGCGTTATGCGTTATGACTTTTGCATTATGCGTTATGCGTTATGCGTTATGCGTTATGGGCTATGCGTTATGCGTTATGCGTTATGCGTTATGCGTTATGCGTTATGCGTTATGCGTTATGCGTTATGCGTTATGCGTTATGCGTTATGCGTTATGCGTTATGCGTTATGCGTTATGCGTTATGCGTTATGCGTTATGCGTTATGCGTTATGCTTTAGGCGTTATGCGTAATGCGTTATGCGTTATGCTTTAGGCGTTATGCGTAATGCGTTATGCGTTATGCGTTATGCGTTATGCGTTATGCGTTATGCGTTATGCGTTCTGCGTTATGCGTTATGCGTTATGCGTTATGCGTTATGCGTTATGCGTTATGCGTTATGCGTTATGCGTTATGCGTTATGCGTTATGCGTTATGCGTTATGCGTTATGCGTTATGCGTTATGCGTTATGCGTTATGCGTTATGCGTTATGCGTTATGCGTTATGCGTTATGCGTTATGCGTTATGCGTTATGCGTTATGCGTTATGCGTTATGCGTTATGCGTTATGCGTTATGCGTTATGCGTTATGCGTTATGCGTTATGCGTTATGCGTTATGCGTTATGCGTTATGCGTTATGCGTTATGCGTTATGCGTTATGCGTTATGCGTTATGCGTTATGCGTTATGCGTTATGCGTTATGCGTTATGCGTTATGCGTTATGCGTTATGCGTTATGCGTTATGCGTTATGCGTTATGCGTTATGCGTTATGCGTTATGCGTTATGCGTTATGAGTTTTGCGTTTTGCGTTATGCGTTATGCGTTTTGCGTTATGCGTTATGCTTATGCCATATGCGTTATGCGTTATGCGTTATGCGTTATGCGTTATGCGTTATGAGTTTTGCGTTACGCGTTATGCGTTATGCGTTATGCGTTATGCGTTATGCTTATGCCTTATGCGTTATGCGTTATGCGTTATGCGTTATGCGTTATGCGTTATGCGTTATGCGTTATGCGTTATGCGTTATGCGTTATGCGTTATGCGTTATGCGTTATGCGTTATGCGTTATGCGTTATGCGTTATGCGTTATGCGTTATGCGTTATGCGTTATGCGTTATGCGTTATGCGTTATGCGTTATACGTTATGCTTTAGGCGTTATGCGTAATGCGTTATGCGTTATGCGTTATGCGTTATGCGTTATACGTTATGCTTTAGGCGTTATGCGTAATGCGTTATGCGTTATGCTTTAGGCGTTATGCGTAATGCGTTATGCGTTATGCGTTATGCGTTATGCGTTATGCGTTATGCGTTCTGCGTTATGCGTTATGCGTTATGCGTTATGCGTTATGCGTTATGCGTTATGCGTTATGCGTTATGCGTTATGCGTTATGCGTTATGCGTTATGCGTTATGCGTTATGCGTTATGCGTTATGCGTTATGCGTTATGCGTTATGCGTTATGCGTTATGCGTTATGCGTTATGCGTTATGCGTTATGCGTTATGCGTTATGCGTTATGCGTTATGCGTTATGCGTTATGCGTTATGCGTTATGCGTTATGCGTTATGCGTTATGCGTTATGCGTTATGCGTTATGCGTTATGCGTTATGCGTTATGCGTTATGCGTTATGCGTTATGCGTTATGCGTTATGCGTTATGCGTTATGCGTTATGCGTTATGCGTTATGCGTTATGCGTTATGCGTTATGCGTTATGCGTTATGCGTTATGCGTTATGCGTTATGCGTTATGCGTTATGCGTTATGCGTTATGCGTTATGCGTTATGCGTTATGCGTTATGCGTTATGCGTTATGCGTTATGCGTTATGAGTTTTGCGTTTTGCGTTATGCGTTATGCGTTTTGCGTTATGCGTTATGCTTATGCCATATGCGTTATGCGTTATGCGTTATGCGTTATGCGTTATGCTTATGCCTTATGCGTTATGCGTTATGCGTTATGCGTTATGCGTTATGCGTTATGCGTTATGCGTTATGCGTTATGCGTTATGCGTTATGCGTTATGCGTTATGCGTTATGCGTTATGCGTTATGCGTTATGCGTTATGCGTTATGCGTTATGCGTTATGCGTTATGCGTTATGCGTTATGCGTTATGCGTTATGCGTTATGCGTTATGCGTTATGCGTTATGCGTTATGCGTTATGCGTTATGCGTTATGCGTTATGCGTTATGCGTTATGCGTTATGCGTTATGCGTTATGCGTTATGCGTTATGCGTTATGCGTTATGCGTTATGCGTTATGCGTTATGCGTTATGCGTTATGCGTTATGCGTTATGCGTTATGCGTTATGCGTTATGCGTTATGCGTTATGCGTTATGCGTTATGCGTTATGCGTTATGCGTTATGCGTTATGCGTTATGCGCTATGCGTTATGCGTTATGCGTTATGCGTTATGCGTTATGAGTTTTGCGTTACGCGTTATGCGTTATGCGTTATGCGTTATGCGTTATGCGTTATGCGTTATGCGTTATGCGTTATGCGTTATGCGTTATGCGTTATGCGTTATGCGTTATGCTTATGCCACATGCGTTATGCGTTATGCGTTATGCGTTATGCGTTATGCGTTATGCGTTATGCGTTATGCGTTATGCGTTATGCGTTATGCGTTATGCGTTATGCGTTATGCGTTATGCGTTATGCGTTAAGCGTTATTTGCGTTATGGGTTATGCGTTATGCGTTATGCGTTATGCGTTATGCGTTATGCGTTATGCGTTATGCGTTATGCGTTATGCGTTATGCGTTATGCGTTATGCGTTATGCGTTATGCGTTATGCGTTATGCGTTATGCGTTATGCGTTATGCGTTATGCGTTATGCGTTATGCGTTATGCGTTATGCGTTATGCGTTATGCGTTATGCGTTATGCGTTATGCGTTATGCGTTATGCGTTATGCGTTATGCGTTATGCGTTATGCGTTATGCGTTATGCGTTATGCGTTATGCGTTATGCGTTATGCGTTATGCGTTATGCGTTATGCGTTATGCGTTATGCGTTATGCGTTATGCGTTATGCGTTATGCGTTATGCGTTATGCGTTATGCGTTATGCGTTATGCGTTATGCGTTATGCGTTATGCGTTATGCGTTATGCGTTACGCGTTATGCGTTAAGCGTTATTTGCGTTATGCGTTATGCGTTATGCGTTATGCGTTATGCGTTATGCGTTATGCGTTATGCGTTATGCGTTGTGCGTTGTGCGTTGTGCGTTGTGCGTTGTGCGTTGTGCGTTGTGCGTTGTGCGTTGTGCGTTCTGCGTTATGCGTTATGCGTTATGCGTTATGCGTTATGCGTTATGCGTTATGCGTTATGCGTTATGCGTTATGCGTTATGCGTTATGCGTTATGCGTTATGCGTTATGCGTTATGCGTTATGCGTTATGCGTTATGGGTTATGAGTTTTGTGTTACGCGTTATGCGTTATGCGTTATGCGTTATGCGTTATGCGTTATGCGTTATGCGTTATGCGTTATGCGTTATGCGTTATGCGTTATGCGTTATGCTTATGCCACATGCGTTATGCGTTATGCGTTATGCGTTATGCGTTATGCGTTATGCGTTATGCGTTATGCGTTATGCGTTATGCGTTATGCGTTATGCGTTATGCGTTATGCGTTATGCGTTATGCGTTATGCGTTATGCGTTATGCGTTATGCGTTATGCGTTATGCGTTAAGCGTTATTTGCGTTATGCGTTATGCGTTATTTGCGTTATGGGTTATGCGTTATGCGTTATGCGTTATGCGTTATGCGTTATGCGTTATGCGTTATGCGTTATGCGTTATGCGTTATGCGTTATGCGTTATGCGTTATTTGCGTTATGCGTTATGCGTTATTTGCGTTATGCGTTATGCGTTATGCGTTATGCGTTGTGCGTTATGCGTTGTGCGTTGTGCGTTGTGCGTTGTGCGTTGTGCGTTGTGCGTTGTGCGTTGTGCGTTGTGCGTTATGCGTTATGCGTTATGCGTTATGCGTTATGCGTTATGCGTTATGCGTTATGCGTTATGCGTTATGCGTTATGCGTTATGCGTTATGCGTTATGCGTTATGCGTTATGCGTTATGCGTTATGCGTTATGCGTTATGCGTTATGCGTTATGCGTTATGCGTTATGCGTTATGGGCTATGCGTTATGCCTTATGGTTTATACGTTATGCGTTATGCGTTATGCGTTATGTGTTATGCGTTATGAGTTTTGCGTTACGCGTTATGCGTTATGCGTTATGCGTTATGCGCTATGCGTTATGCGTTATGCGTTATGCGTTATGCGTTATGCGTTATGCGTTATGCGTTATGCGTTATGCGTTATGCGTTATGCGTTATGCGTTATGCGTTATGCGTTATGCGTTATGCGTTATGCGTTATGCGTTATGCGTTATGCGTTATGCGTTATGCGTTATGCGTTATGCGTTATGCGTTATGCGTTATGCGTTATGCGTTATGCGTTATGCGTTATGCGTTATGCGTTATGCGTTATGCGTTATGCGTTATGCGTTATGCGTTATGCGTTATGCGTTATGCGTTACGCGTTATGCGTTAAGCGTTATTTGCGTTATGCGTTATGCGTTATGCGTTATGCGTTATGCGTTATGCGTTATGCGTTATGCGTTATGCGTTATGCGTTATGCGTTATGCGTTATGCGTTATGCGTTATGCGTTATGCGTTATGCGTTATGCGTTATGCGTTATGCGTTATGCGTTATGCGTTATGCGTTATTTGCGTTATGCGTTATGCGTTATGCGTTATGCGTTATGCGTTATGCGTTATGCGTTGTGCGTTGTGCGTTGTGCGTTGTGCGTTGTGCGTTGTGCGTTGTGCGTTGTGCGTTCTGCGTTGTGCGTTCTGCGTTATGCGTTATGCGTTATGCGTTATGCGTTATGCGTTATGCGTTATGCGTTATGCGTTATGCGTTATGCGTTATGCGTTATGCGTTATGCGTTATGCGTTATGCGTTATGCGTTATGGGTTATGAGTTTTGTGTTACGCGTTATGCGTTATGCGTTATGCGTTATGCGTTATGCGTTATGCGTTATGCGTTATGCGTTATGCGTTATGCGTTATGCGTTATGCGTTATGCGTTATGCGTTATGCGTTATGCGTTATGCGTTATGCGTTATGCGTTATGCGTTATGCGTTATGCGTTATGCGTTATGCGTTATGCGTTATGCGTTATGCGTTATGCGTTATGCGTTTTGCGTTATGCGTTATGCGTTATGCGTTATGACTTTTGCATTATGCGTTATGCGTTATGCGTTATGCGTTATGGGCTATGCGTTATGCGTTATGCGTTATGCGTTATGCGTTATGCGTTATGCGTTATGCGTTATGCGTTATGCGTTATGCGTTATGCGTTATGCGTTATGCGTTATGCGTTATGCGTTATGCGTTATGCGTTATGCGTTATGCGTTATGCGTTATGCTTTAGGCGTTATGCGTAATGCGTTATGCGTTATGCTTTAGGCGTTATGCGTAATGCGTTATGCGTTATGCGTTATGCGTTATGCGTTATGCGTTATGCGTTATGCGTTCTGCGTTATGCGTTATGCGTTATGCGTTATGCGTTATGCGTTATGCGTTATGCGTTATGCGTTATGCGTTATGCGTTATGCGTTATGCGTTATGCGTTATGCGTTATGCGTTATGCGTTATGCGTTATGCGTTATGCGTTATGCGTTATGCGTTATGCGTTATGCGTTATGCGTTATGCGTTATGCGTTATGCGTTATGCGTTATGCGTTATGCGTTATGCGTTATGCGTTATGCGTTATGCGTTATGCGTTATGCGTTATGCGTTATGCGTTATGCGTTATGCGTTATGCGTTATGCGTTATGCGTTATGCGTTATGCGTTATGCGTTATGCGTTATGCGTTATGCGTTATGCGTTATGCGTTATGCGTTATGCGTTATGCGTTATGCGTTATGCGTTATGCGTTATGCGTTATGCGTTATGCGTTATGCGTTATGCGTTATGCGTTATGCGTTATGCGTTATGAGTTTTGCGTTTTGCGTTATGCGTTATGCGTTTTGCGTTATGCGTTATGCTTATGCCATATGCGTTATGCGTTATGCGTTATGCGTTATGCGTTATGCGTTATGAGTTTTGCGTTACGCGTTATGCGTTATGCGTTATGCGTTATGCGTTATGCTTATGCCTTATGCGTTATGCGTTATGCGTTATGCGTTATGCGTTATGCGTTATGCGTTATGCGTTATGCGTTATGCGTTATGCGTTATGCGTTATGCGTTATGCGTTATGCGTTATGCGTTATGCGTTATGCGTTATGCGTTATGCGTTATGCGTTATGCGTTATGCGTTATGCGTTATGCGTTATGCGTTATGCGTTATACGTTATGCTTTAGGCGTTATGCGTAATGCGTTATGCGTTATGCGTTATGCGTTATGCGTTATACGTTATGCTTTAGGCGTTATGCGTAATGCGTTATGCGTTATGCTTTAGGCGTTATGCGTAATGCGTTATGCGTTATGCGTTATGCGTTATGCGTTATGCGTTATGCGTTCTGCGTTATGCGTTATGCGTTATGCGTTATGCGTTATGCGTTATGCGTTATGCGTTATGCGTTATGCGTTATGCGTTATGCGTTATGCGTTATGCGTTATGCGTTATGCGTTATGCGTTATGCGTTATGCGTTATGCGTTATGCGTTATGCGTTATGCGTTATGCGTTATGCGTTATGCGTTATGCGTTATGCGTTATGCGTTATGCGTTATGCGTTATGCGTTATGCGTTATGCGTTATGCGTTATGCGTTATGCGTTATGCGTTATGCGTTATGCGTTATGCGTTATGCGTTATGCGTTATGCGTTATGCGTTATGCGTTATGCGTTATGCGTTATGCGTTATGCGTTATGCGTTATGCGTTATGCGTTATGCGTTATGCGTTATGCGTTATGCGTTATGCGTTATGCGTTATGCGTTATGCGTTATGCGTTATGCGTTATGCGTTATGCGTTATGCGTTATGCGTTATGCGTTATGCGTTATGCGTTATGCGTTATGCGTTATGCGTTATGCGTTATGCGTTATGAGTTTTGCGTTTTGCGTTATGCGTTATGCGTTTTGCGTTATGCGTTATGCTTATGCCATATGCGTTATGCGTTATGCGTTATGCGTTATGCGTTATGCTTATGCCTTATGCGTTATGCGTTATGCGTTATGCGTTATGCGTTATGCGTTATGCGTTATGCGTTATGCGTTATGCGTTATGCGTTATGCGTTATGCGTTATGCGTTATGCGTTATGCGTTATGCGTTATGCGTTATGCGTTATGCGTTATGCGTTATGCGTTATGCGTTATGCGTTATGCGTTATGCGTTATGCGTTATGCGTTATGCGTTATGCGTTATGCGTTATGCGTTATGCGTTATGCGTTATGCGTTATGCGTTATGCGTTATGCGTTATGCGTTATGCGTTATGCGTTATGCGTTATGCGTTATGCGTTATGCGTTATGCGTTATGCGTTATGCGTTATGCGTTATGCGTTATGCGTTATGCGTTATGCGTTATGCGTTATGCGTTATGCGTTATGCGTTATGCGTTATGCGTTATGCGTTATGCGTTATGCGTTATGCGTTATGCGCTATGCGTTATGCGTTATGCGTTATGCGTTATGCGTTATGAGTTTTGCGTTACGCGTTATGCGTTATGCGTTATGCGTTATGCGTTATGCGTTATGCGTTATGCGTTATGCGTTATGCGTTATGCGTTATGCGTTATGCGTTATGCGTTATGCTTATGCCACATGCGTTATGCGTTATGCGTTATGCGTTATGCGTTATGCGTTATGCGTTATGCGTTATGCGTTATGCGTTATGCGTTATGCGTTATGCGTTATGCGTTATGCGTTATGCGTTAAGCGTTATTTGCGTTATGGGTTATGCGTTATGCGTTATGCGTTATGCGTTATGCGTTATGCGTTATGCGTTATGCGTTATGCGTTATGCGTTATGCGTTATGCGTTATGCGTTATGCGTTATGCGTTATGCGTTATGCGTTATGCGTTATGCGTTATGCGTTATGCGTTATGCGTTATGCGTTATGCGTTATGCGTTATGCGTTATGCGTTATGCGTTATGCGTTATGCGTTATGCGTTATGCGTTATGCGTTATGCGTTATGCGTTATGCGTTATGCGTTATGCGTTATGCGTTATGCGTTATGCGTTATGCGTTATGCGTTATGCGTTATGCGTTATGCGTTATGCGTTATGCGTTATGCGTTATGCGTTATGCGTTATGCGTTATGCGTTATGCGTTATGCGTTATGCGTTATGCGTTATGCGTTATGCGTTATGCGTTATGCGTTACGCGTTATGCGTTAAGCGTTATTTGCGTTATGCGTTATGCGTTATGCGTTATGCGTTATGCGTTATGCGTTATGCGTTATGCGTTATGCGTTGTGCGTTGTGCGTTGTGCGTTGTGCGTTGTGCGTTGTGCGTTGTGCGTTGTGCGTTGTGCGTTCTGCGTTATGCGTTATGCGTTATGCGTTATGCGTTATGCGTTATGCGTTATGCGTTATGCGTTATGCGTTATGCGTTATGCGTTATGCGTTATGCGTTATGCGTTATGCGTTATGCGTTATGCGTTATGCGTTATGGGTTATGAGTTTTGTGTTACGCGTTATGCGTTATGCGTTATGCGTTATGCGTTATGCGTTATGCGTTATGCGTTATGCGTTATGCGTTATGCGTTATGCGTTATGCGTTATGCTTATGCCACATGCGTTATGCGTTATGCGTTATGCGTTATGCGTTATGCGTTATGCGTTATGCGTTATGCGTTATGCGTTATGCGTTATGCGTTATGCGTTATGCGTTATGCGTTATGCGTTATGCGTTATGCGTTATGCGTTATGCGTTATGCGTTAAGCGTTATTTGCGTTATGCGTTATGCGTTATTTGCGTTATGGGTTATGCGTTATGCGTTATGCGTTATGCGTTATGCGTTATGCGTTATGCGTTATGCGTTATGCGTTATGCGTTATGCGTTATGCGTTATTTGCGTTATGCGTTATGCGTTATTTGCGTTATGCGTTATGCGTTATGCGTTATGCGTTGTGCGTTATGCGTTGTGCGTTGTGCGTTGTGCGTTGTGCGTTGTGCGTTGTGCGTTGTGCGTTGTGCGTTGTGCGTTATGCGTTATGCGTTATGCGTTATGCGTTATGCGTTATGCGTTATGCGTTATGCGTTATGCGTTATGCGTTATGCGTTATGCGTTATGCGTTATGCGTTATGCGTTATGCGTTATGCGTTATGCGTTATGCGTTATGCGTTATGCGTTATGCGTTATGCGTTATGCGTTATGGGCTATGCGTTATGCCTTATGGTTTATACGTTATGCGTTATGCGTTATGCGTTATGTGTTATGCGTTATGAGTTTTGCGTTACGCGTTATGCGTTATGCGTTATGCGTTATGCGCTATGCGTTATGCGTTATGCGTTATGCGTTATGCGTTATGCGTTATGCGTTATGCGTTATGCGTTATGCGTTATGCGTTATGCGTTATGCGTTATGCGTTATGCGTTATGCGTTATGCGTTATGCGTTATGCGTTATGCGTTATGCGTTATGCGTTATGCGTTATGCGTTATGCGTTATGCGTTATGCGTTATGCGTTATGCGTTATGCGTTATGCGTTATGCGTTATGCGTTATGCGTTATGCGTTATGCGTTATGCGTTATGCGTTATGCGTTATGCGTTATGCGTTACGCGTTATGCGTTAAGCGTTATTTGCGTTATGCGTTATGCGTTATGCGTTATGCGTTATGCGTTATGCGTTATGCGTTATGCGTTATGCGTTATGCGTTATGCGTTATGCGTTATGCGTTATGCGTTATGCGTTATGCGTTATGCGTTATGCGTTATGCGTTATGCGTTATGCGTTATGCGTTATGCGTTATTTGCGTTATGCGTTATGCGTTATGCGTTATGCGTTATGCGTTATGCGTTATGCGTTGTGCGTTGTGCGTTGTGCGTTGTGCGTTGTGCGTTGTGCGTTGTGCGTTGTGCGTTCTGCGTTGTGCGTTCTGCGTTATGCGTTATGCGTTATGCGTTATGCGTTATGCGTTATGCGTTATGCGTTATGCGTTATGCGTTATGCGTTATGCGTTATGCGTTATGCGTTATGCGTTATGCGTTATGCGTTATGGGTTATGAGTTTTGTGTTACGCGTTATGCGTTATGCGTTATGCGTTATGCGTTATGCGTTATGCGTTATGCGTTATGCGTTATGCGTTATGCGTTATGCGTTATGCGTTATGCGTTATGCGTTATGCGTTATGCTTATGCCACATGCGTTATGCGTTATGCGTTATGCGTTATGCGTTATGCGTTATGCGTTATGCGTTATGCGTTATGCGTTATGCGTTATGCGTTATGCGTTATGCGTTAAGCGTTATTTGCGTTATGCGTTATGCGTTATTTGCGTTATGGGTTATGCGTTATGCGTTATGCGTTATGCGTTATCCGTTATGCGTTATGCGTTATGCGTTATGCGTTATGCGTTATGCGTTATGCGTTATGCGTTATGCGTTATGCGTTATTTGCGTTATGCGTTATGCGTTATTTGCGTTATGCGTTATGCGTTATGCGTTATGCGTTATGCGTTATGCGTTGTGCGTTGTGCGTTGTGCGTTGTGCGTTGTGCGTTGTGCGTTGTGCGTTGTGCGTTGTGCGTTGTGCGTTATGCGTTATGCGTTATGCGTTATGCGTTATGCGTTATGCGTTATGCGTTATGCGTTATGCGTTATGCGTTATGCGTTATGCGTTATGCGTTACGCGTTATGCGTTAAGCGTTATTTGCGTTATGCGTTATGCGTTATGCGTTATGCGTTATGCGTTATGCGTTATGCGTTATGCGTTATGCGTTATGCGTTATGCGTTATGCGTTATGCGTTATGCGTTATGCGTTATGCGTTATGCGTTATGCGCTATGCGTTATGCGTTATGCGTTATGCGTTATGCGTTATGAGTTTTGCGTTACGCGTTATGCGTTATGCGTTATGCGTTATGCGTTATGCGTTATGCGTTATGCGTTATGCGTTATGCGTTATGCGTTATGCGTTATGCGTTATGCGTTATGCTTATGCCACATGCGTTATGCGTTATGCGTTATGCGTTATGCGTTATGCGTTATGCGTTATGCGTTATGCGTTATGCGTTATGCGTTATGCGTTATGCGTTATGCGTTATGCGTTATGCGTTATGCGTTAAGCGTTATTTGCGTTATGGGTTATGCGTTATGCGTTATGCGTTATGCGTTATGCGTTATGCGTTATGCGTTATGCGTTATGCGTTATGCGTTATGCGTTATGCGTTATGCGTTATGCGTTATGCGTTATGCGTTATGCGTTATGCGTTATGCGTTATGCGTTATGCGTTATGCGTTATGCGTTATGCGTTATGCGTTATGCGTTATGCGTTATGCGTTATGCGTTATGCGTTATGCGTTATGCGTTATGCGTTATGCGTTATGCGTTATGCGTTATGCGTTATGCGTTATGCGTTATGCGTTATGCGTTATGCGTTATGCGTTATGCGTTATGCGTTATGCGTTATGCGTTATGCGTTATGCGTTATGCGTTATGCGTTATGCGTTATGCGTTATGCGTTATGCGTTATGCGTTATGCGTTATGCGTTATGCGTTACGCGTTATGCGTTAAGCGTTATTTGCGTTATGCGTTATGCGTTATGCGTTATGCGTTATGCGTTATGCGTTATGCGTTATGCGTTATGCGTTGTGCGTTGTGCGTTGTGCGTTGTGCGTTGTGCGTTGTGCGTTGTGCGTTGTGCGTTGTGCGTTCTGCGTTATGCGTTATGCGTTATGCGTTATGCGTTATGCGTTATGCGTTATGCGTTATGCGTTATGCGTTATGCGTTATGCGTTATGCGTTATGCGTTATGCGTTATGCGTTATGCGTTATGCGTTATGCGTTATGGGTTATGAGTTTTGTGTTACGCGTTATGCGTTATGCGTTATGCGTTATGCGTTATGCGTTATGCGTTATGCGTTATGCGTTATGCGTTATGCGTTATGCGTTATGCGTTATGCTTATGCCACATGCGTTATGCGTTATGCGTTATGCGTTATGCGTTATGCGTTATGCGTTATGCGTTATGCGTTATGCGTTATGCGTTATGCGTTATGCGTTATGCGTTATGCGTTATGCGTTATGCGTTATGCGTTATGCGTTATGCGTTATGCGTTAAGCGTTATTTGCGTTATGCGTTATGCGTTATTTGCGTTATGGGTTATGCGTTATGCGTTATGCGTTATGCGTTATGCGTTATGCGTTATGCGTTATGCGTTATGCGTTATGCGTTATGCGTTATGCGTTATTTGCGTTATGCGTTATGCGTTATTTGCGTTATGCGTTATGCGTTATGCGTTATGCGTTGTGCGTTATGCGTTGTGCGTTGTGCGTTGTGCGTTGTGCGTTGTGCGTTGTGCGTTGTGCGTTGTGCGTTGTGCGTTATGCGTTATGCGTTATGCGTTATGCGTTATGCGTTATGCGTTATGCGTTATGCGTTATGCGTTATGCGTTATGCGTTATGCGTTATGCGTTATGCGTTATGCGTTATGCGTTATGCGTTATGCGTAATGCGTTATGCGTTATGCGTTATGCGTTATGCGTTATGCGTTATGGGCTATGCGTTATGCCTTATGGTTTATACGTTATGCGTTATGCGTTATGCGTTATGTGTTATGCGTTATGAGTTTTGCGTTACGCGTTATGCGTTATGCGTTATGCGTTATGCGCTATGCGTTATGCGTTATGCGTTATGCGTTATGCGTTATGCGTTATGCGTTATGCGTTATGCGTTATGCGTTATGCGTTATGCGTTATGCGTTATGCGTTATGCGTTATGCGTTATGCGTTATGCGTTATGCGTTATGCGTTATGCGTTATGCGTTATGCGTTATGCGTTATGCGTTATGCGTTATGCGTTATGCGTTATGCGTTATGCGTTATGCGTTATGCGTTATGCGTTATGCGTTATGCGTTATGCGTTATGCGTTATGCGTTATGCGTTACGCGTTATGCGTTAAGCGTTATTTGCGTTATGCGTTATGCGTTATGCGTTATGCGTTATGCGTTATGCGTTATGCGTTATGCGTTATGCGTTATGCGTTATGCGTTATGCGTTATGCGTTATGCGTTATGCGTTATGCGTTATGCGTTATGCGTTATGCGTTATGCGTTATGCGTTATGCGTTATGCGTTATTTGCGTTATGCGTTATGCGTTATGCGTTATGCGTTATGCGTTATGCGTTATGCGTTGTGCGTTGTGCGTTGT
Source organism: Lasioglossum baleicum (assembly GCF_051020765.1). Taxonomy (NCBI): domain Eukaryota; kingdom Metazoa; phylum Arthropoda; class Insecta; order Hymenoptera; family Halictidae; genus Lasioglossum; species Lasioglossum baleicum. The sequence goes on along the minus strand of NW_027469292.1, from coordinate 211,789 downwards.
GCGTTGTGCGTTGTGCGTTGTGCGTTGTGCGTTGTGCGTTCTGCGTTGTGCGTTCTGCGTTATGCGTTATGCGTTATGCGTTATGCGTTATGCGTTATGCGTTATGCGTTATGCGTTATGCGTTATGCGTTATGCGTTATGCGTTATGCGTTATGCGTTATGCGTTATGCGTTATGCGTTATGGGTTATGAGTTTTGTGTTACGCGTTATGCGTTATGCGTTATGCGTTATGCGTTATGCGTTATGCGTTATGCGTTATGCGTTATGCGTTATGCGTTATGCGTTATGCGTTATGCGTTATGCGTTATGCGTTATGCGTTATGCTTATGCCACATGCGTTATGCGTTATGCGTTATGCGTTATGCGTTATGCGTTATGCGTTATGCGTTATGCGTTATGCGTTATGCGTTATGCGTTATGCGTTATGCGTTAAGCGTTATTTGCGTTATGCGTTATGCGTTATTTGCGTTATGGGTTATGCGTTATGCGTTATGCGTTATGCGTTATCCGTTATGCGTTATGCGTTATGCGTTATGCGTTATGCGTTATGCGTTATGCGTTATGCGTTATGCGTTATGCGTTATTTGCGTTATGCGTTATGCGTTATTTGCGTTATGCGTTATGCGTTATGCGTTATGCGTTATGCGTTATGCGTTGTGCGTTGTGCGTTGTGCGTTGTGCGTTGTGCGTTGTGCGTTGTGCGTTGTGCGTTGTGCGTTGTGCGTTATGCGTTATGCGTTATGCGTTATGCGTTATGCGTTATGCGTTATGCGTTATGCGTTATGCGTTATGCGTTATGCGTTATGCGTTATGCGTTACGCGTTATGCGTTAAGCGTTATTTGCGTTATGCGTTATGCGTTATGCGTTATGCGTTATGCGTTATGCGTTATGCGTTATGCGTTATGCGTTGTGCGTTGTGCGTTGTGCGTTGTGCGTTGTGCGTTGTGCGTTGTGCGTTGTGCGTTGTGCGTTCTGCGTTATGCGTTATGCGTTATGCGTTATGCGTTATGCGTTATGCGTTATGCGTTATGCGTTATGCGTTATGCGTTATGCGTTATGCGTTATGCGTTATGCGTTATGCGTTATGCGTTATGCGTTATGCGTTATGCGTTATGCGTTATGCGTTATGCGTTATGCGTTATGCGTTATGCGTTATGCGTTATGCGTTATGCGTTATGCGTTATGCGTTATGCGTTATGCGTTACGCGTTATGCGTTAAGCGTTATTTGCGTTATGCGTTATGCGTTATGCGTTATGCGTTATGCGTTATGCGTTATGCGTTATGCGTTATGCGTTGTGCGTTGTGCGTTGTGCGTTGTGCGTTGTGCGTTGTGCGTTGTGCGTTGTGCGTTGTGCGTTCTGCGTTATGCGTTATGCGTTATGCGTTATGCGTTATGCGTTATGCGTTATGCGTTATGCGTTATGCGTTATGCGTTATGCGTTATGCGTTATGCGTTATGCGTTATGCGTTATGCGTTATGCGTTATGCGTTATGGGTTATGAGTTTTGTGTTACGCGTTATGCGTTATGCGTTATGCGTTATGCGTTATGCGTTATGCGTTATGCGTTATGCGTTATGCGTTATGCGTTATGCGTTATGCGTTATGCGTTATGCTTATGCCACATGCGTTATGCGTTATGCGTTATGCGTTATGCGTTATGCGTTATGCGTTATGCGTTATGCGTTATGCGTTATGCGTTATGCGTTATGCGTTATGCGTTATGCGTTATGCGTTATGCGTTATGCGTTATGCGTTATGCGTTATGCGTTAAGCGTTATTTGCGTTATGCGTTATGCGTTATTTGCGTTATGGGTTATGCGTTATGCGTTATGCGTTATGCGTTATGCGTTATGCGTTATGCGTTATGCGTTATGCGTTATGCGTTATGCGTTATTTGCGTTATGCGTTATGCGTTATGCGTTATTTGCGTTATGCGTTATGCGTTATGCGTTATGCGTTGTGCGTTATGCGTTGTGCGTTGTGCGTTGTGCGTTGTGCGTTGTGCGTTGTGCGTTGTGCGTTGTGCGTTGTGCGTTATGCGTTATGCGTTATGCGTTATGCGTTATGCGTTATGCGTTATGCGTTATGCGTTATGCGTTATGCGTTATGCGTTATGCGTTATGCGTTATGCGTTATGCGTTATGCGTTATGCGTTATGCGTTATGCGTTATGCGTTATGCGTTATGCGTTATGCGTTATGCGTTATGCGTTATGGGCTATGCGTTATGCCTTATGGTTTATACGTTATGCGTTATGCGTTATGCGTTATGTGTTATGCGTTATGAGTTTTGCGTTACGCGTTATGCGTTATGCGTTATGCGTTATGCGCTATGCGTTATGCGTTATGCGTTATGCGTTATGCGTTATGCGTTATGCGTTATGCGTTATGCGTTATGCGTTATGCGTTATGCGTTATGCGTTATGCGTTATGCGTTATGCGTTATGCGTTATGCGTTATGCGTTATGCGTTATGCGTTATGCGTTATGCGTTATGCGTTATGCGTTATGCGTTATGCGTTATGCGTTATGCGTTATGCGTTATGCGTTATGCGTTATGCGTTATGCGTTATGCGTTATGCGTTATGCGTTATGCGTTATGCGTTATGCGTTACGCGTTATGCGTTAAGCGTTATTTGCGTTATGCGTTATGCGTTATGCGTTATGCGTTATGCGTTATGCGTTATGCGTTATGCGTTATGCGTTATGCGTTATGCGTTATGCGTTATGCGTTATGCGTTATGCGTTATGCGTTATGCGTTATGCGTTATGCGTTATGCGTTATGCGTTATGCGTTATGCGTTATTTGCGTTATGCGTTATGCGTTATGCGTTATGCGTTATGCGTTATGCGTTATGCGTTGTGCGTTGTGCGTTGTGCGTTGTGCGTTGTGCGTTGTGCGTTGTGCGTTGTGCGTTCTGCGTTGTGCGTTCTGCGTTATGCGTTATGCGTTATGCGTTATGCGTTATGCGTTATGCGTTATGCGTTATGCGTTATGCGTTATGCGTTATGCGTTATGCGTTATGCGTTATGCGTTATGCGTTATGCGTTATGGGTTATGAGTTTTGTGTTACGCGTTATGCGTTATGCGTTATGCGTTATGCGTTATGCGTTATGCGTTATGCGTTATGCGTTATGCGTTATGCGTTATGCGTTATGCGTTATGCGTTATGCGTTATGCGTTATGCGTTATGCTTATGCCACATGCGTTATGCGTTATGCGTTATGCGTTATGCGTTATGCGTTATGCGTTATGCGTTATGCGTTATGCGTTATGCGTTATGCGTTATGCGTTATGCGTTAAGCGTTATTTGCGTTATGCGTTATGCGTTATTTGCGTTATGGGTTATGCGTTATGCGTTATGCGTTATGCGTTATCCGTTATGCGTTATGCGTTATGCGTTATGCGTTATGCGTTATGCGTTATGCGTTATGCGTTATGCGTTATTTGCGTTATGCGTTATGCGTTATTTGCGTTATGCGTTATGCGTTATGCGTTATGCGTTATGCGTTATGCGTTGTGCGTTGTGCGTTGTGCGTTGTGCGTTGTGCGTTGTGCGTTGTGCGTTGTGCGTTGTGCGTTGTGCGTTATGCGTTATGCGTTATGCGTTGTGCGTTATGCGTTATGCGTTATGCGTTATGCGTTATGCGTTATGCGTTATGCGTTATGCGTTATGCGTTATGCGTTATGCGTTATGCGTTATGCGTTATGCGTTATGCGTTATGCGTTATGCGTTATGCGTTATGCGTTATGCGTTATGCGTTATGCGTTATGCGTTATGCGTTATGCGTTATGCGTTATGCGTTATGCGTTATGCGTTATGCGTTATGCGTTATGCGTTATGCGTTATGAGTTTTGCGTTACGCGTTATGCGTTATGCGTTATGCGTTATGCGTTATGCGTTATGCGTTATGCTTATGCCACATGCGTTATGCGTTATGCGTTATGCGTTATGCGTTATGCGTTATGCGTTATGCGTTATGCGTTATGCGTTATGCGTTATGCGTTATGCGTTATGCGTTATGCGTTATGCGTTAAGCGTTATTTGCGTTATGAGTTATGCGTTATGCGTTATGCGTTATGCGTTATGCGTTATGCGTTATGCGTTATGCGTTATGCGTTATGCGTTATGCGTTATGCGTTATGCGTTATGCGTTATGCGTTATGCGTTATGCGTTATGCGTTATGCGTTATGCGTTATGCGTTATGCGTTATGCGTTATGCGTTATGCGTTATGCGTTATGCGTTTTGCGTTATGCGTTATGCGTTATGCGTTATGACTTTTCATTATGCGTTATGCGTTATGCGTTATGCGTTATGCGTTATGGGCTATGCGTTATGCCTTATGGTTTATACGTTATGCGTTATGCGTTATGCGTTATGCGTTATGCGTTATGCGTTATGAGTTTTGCGTTACGCGTTATGCGTTATGCGTTATGCGTTATGCGTTATGCGTTATGCGTTATGCGTTATGCGTTATGCGTTATGCGTTATGCGTTATGCGTTATGCGTTATGCGTTATGCGTTATGCGTTATGCGTTATGCGTTATGCGTTATGCGTTATGCGTTATGCGTTATGCGTTATGCGTTATGCGTTATGCGTTATTTGCGTTATGCGTTATGCGTTATGCGTTATGCGTTGTGCGTTGTGCGTTGTGCGTTGTGCGTTGTGCGTTGTGCGTTGTGCGTTGTGCGTTATGCGTTATGCGTTATGCGTTATGCGTTATGCGTTATGCGTTATGCGTTATGCGTTATGCGTTATGCGTTATGCGTTGTGCGTTGTGCGTTGTGCGTTGTGCGTTGTGCGTTGTGCGTTGTGCGTTGTGCGTTGTGCGTTATGCGTTATGCGTTATGCGTTATGCGTTATGCGTTATGCGTTATGCGTTATGCGTTATGCGTTATGCGTAATGCGTAATGCGTTATGCGTTATGCGTTATGCGTTATGCGTTATGCGTTATGCGTTATGCGTTATGCGTTATGCGTTATGCGTTATGCGTTATGCGTTATGCGTTATGCGTTATGCGTTATGCGTTATGCGTTATGCGTTATGCGTTATGCGTTATGCGTTATGCGTTATGCGTTATGCGTTATGCGTTATGCGTTTTGCGTTATGCGTTATGCGTTATGCGTTATGACTTTTGCATTATGCGTTATGCGTTATGCGTTATGCGTTATGGGCTATGCGTTATGCGTTATGCGTTATGCGTTATGCGTTATGCGTTATGCTTTATGCGTTATGCGTTATGCGTTATGCGTTATGCGTTATGCGTTATGTGTTATGCGTTATGAGTTTTGCGTTACGCGTTATGCGTTATGCGTTATGCGTTATGCGTTATGCGTTATGCGTTATGCGTTATGCGTTATGCGTTATGCGTTATGCGTTATGCGTTATGCGTTATGCGTTATGCGTTATGCGTTATGCGTTATGCGTTATGCGTTATGCGTTATGCGTTATGCGTTATGCGTTATGCGTTATGCGTTATGCGTTATGCGTTATGCGTTATGCGTTATGCGTTATGCGTTATGCGTTATGCGTTATGCGTTATGCGTTATGCGTTATGCGTTATGAGTTTTGCGTTACGCGTTATGCGTTATGCGTTATGCGTTATGCGTTATGCGTTATGCGTTATGCTTATGCCACATGCGTTATGCGTTATGCGTTATGCGTTATGCGTTATGCGTTATGCGTTATGCGTTATGCGTTATGCGTTATGCGTTATGCGTTATGCGTTATGCGTTATGCGTTATGCGTTATGCGTTAAGCGTTATTTGCGTTATGAGTTATGCGTTATGCGTTATGCGTTATGCGTTATGCGTTATGCGTTATGCGTTATGCGTTATGCGTTATGCGTTATGCGTTATGCGTTATGCGTTATGCGTTATGCGTTATGCGTTATGCGTTATGCGTTATGCGTTATGCGTTATGCGTTATGCGTTATGCGTTATGCGTTATGCGTTATGCGTTATGCGTTATGCGTTATGCGTTATGCGTTATGCGTTATTTGCGTTATGCGTTATGCGTTATGCGTTATGCGTTGTGCGTTGTGCGTTGTGCGTTGTGCGTTGTGCGTTGTGCGTTGTGCGTTGTGCGTTATGCGTTATGCGTTATGCGTTATGCGTTATGCGTTATGCGTTATGCGTTATGCGTTATGCGTTATGCGTTGTGCGTTGTGCGTTGTGCGTTGTGCGTTGTGCGTTGTGCGTTGTGCGTTGTGCGTTGTGCGTTATGCGTTATGCGTTATGCGTTATGCGTTATGCGTTATGCGTTATGCGTTATGCGTTATGCGTTATGCGTTATGCGTTATGCGTTATGCGTTATGCGTTATGCGTTATGCGTTATGCGTTATGCGTTATGCGTTATGCGTTATGCGTTATGAGTTTTGCGTTACGCGTTATGCGTTATGCGTTATGCGTTATGCGTTATGCTTATGCCTTATGCGTTATGCGTTATGCGTTATGCGTTATGCGTTATGCGTTATGCGTTATGCGTTATGCGTTATGCGTTATGCGTTATGCGTTATGCGTTATGCGTTAGGCGTTATGCGTTATGCGTTATGCGTTATGCGTTATGCGTTATGCGTTATGCGTTATGCGTTATGCGTTATGCGTTATGCGTTATGCGTTATGCGTAATGCGTAATGCGTTATGCGTTATGCGTTATGCGTTATGCGTTATGCGTTATGCGTTATGCGTTATGCGTTATGCGTTATGCGTTATGCGTTATGCGTTATGCGTTATGCGTTATGCGTTATGCGTTATGCGTTATGCGTTATGCGTTATGCGTTATGCGTTATGCGTTATGCGTTATGCGTTATGCGTTATGCGTTTTGCGTTATGCGTTATGCGTTATGCGTTATGACTTTTGCATTATGCGTTATGCGTTATGCGTTATGCGTTATGGGCTATGCGTTATGCGTTATGCGTTATGCGTTATGCGTTATGCGTTATGCTTTATGCGTTATGCGTTATGCGTTATGCTTTATGCGTTATGCGTTATGCGTTATGCGTTATGCGTTATGCGTTATGTGTTATGCGTTATGAGTTTTGCGTTACGCGTTATGCGTTATGCGTTATGCGTTATGCGTTATGCGTTATGCGTTATGCGTTATGCGTTATGCGTTATGCGTTATGCGTTATGCGTTATGCGTTATGCGTTATGCGTTATGCGTTATGCGTTATGCGTTATGCGTTATGCGTTATGCGTTATGCGTTATGCGTTATGCGTTATGCGTTATGCGTTATGCTTATGCCATATGCGTTATGCGTTATGCGTTATGCGTTATGCGTTATGCGTTATGCGTTATGCGTTATGCGTTATGCGTTATGAGTTTTGCGTTACGCGTTATGCGTTATGCGTTATGCGTTATGCGTTATGCGTTATGCGTTATGCGTTATGCGTTATGCGTTATGCGTTATGCGTTATGCGTTATGCGTTATGCGTTATGCGTTATGCGTTATGCGGTATGCGTTATGCGTTATGCGTTATGCGTTATGCGTTATGCGTTATGCGTTATGCGTTATGCGTTATGCGTTATGCGTTAGGCGTTATGCGTTATGCGTTATGCGTTATGCGTTATGCGTTATGCGTTATGCGTTATGCGTTATGCGTTATGCGTTATGCGTTATGCGTTATGCGTTATGCGTTATGCGTTATGCGTTATGCGTTATGCGTTATGCGTTATGCGTTATGCGTTATGCGTTATGCGTTATGCGTTATGCGTTATGTGTTATGCGTTATGAGTTTTGCGTTACGCGTTATGCGTTATGCGTTATGCGTTATGCGTTATGCGTTATGCGTTATGCGTTATGCGTTATGCGTTATGCGTTATGCGTTATGCGTTATGCGTTATGCGTTATGCGTTATGCGTTATGCGTTATGCGTTATGCGTTATGCGTTATGCGTTATGCGTTATGCGTTATGCGTTATGCGTTATGCGTTATGCGTTATGCGTTATGCGTTATGCGTTATGCGTTATGCGTTATGCGTTATGCGTTATGCGTTATGCGTTATGCGTTATGCGTTATGCGTTATGCGTTATGCTTATGCCATATGCGTTATGCGTTATGCGTTATGCGTTATGCGTTATGCGTTATGCGTTATGCGTTATGCGTTATGCGTTATGCGTTATGAGTTTTGCGTTACGCGTTATGCGTTATGCGTTATGCGTTATGCGTTATGCGTTATGCGTTATGCGTTATGCGTTATGCGTTATGCGTTATGCGTTATGCGTTATGCGTTATGCGTTATGCGTTATGCGTTATGCGTTATGCGTTATGCGGTATGCGTTATGCGTTATGCGTTATGCGTTATGCGTTATGCGTTATGCGTTATGCGTTATGCGTTATGCGTTATGCGTTAGGCGTTATGCGTTATGCGTTATGCGTTATGCGTTATGCGTTATGCGTTATGCGTTATGCGTTATGCGTTATGCGTTATGCGTTATGCGTTATGCGTTATGCGTTATGCGTTATGCGTTATGCGTTATGCGTTATGCGTTATGCGTTATGCGTTATGCGTTATGCGTTATGCGTTATGCGTTATGCGTTATGCGTTATGCGTTATGCGTTATGCGTTATGCGTTAAGCGTTATTTGCGTTATGGGTTATGCGTTATGCGTTATGCGTTATGCGTTATGCGTTATGCGTTATGCGTTATGCGTTATGCGTTATGCGTTATGCGTTATGCGTTATGCGTTATGCGTTATGCGTTATGCGTTATGCGTTATGCGTTATGCGTTATGCGTTATGCGTTATGCGTTATGCGTTATGCGTTATGCGTTATGCGTTATGCGTTATGCGTTATGCGTTATGCGTTTTGCGTTATGCGTTATGCGTTATGCGTTATGACTTTTCATTATGCGTTATGCGTTATGCGTTATGCGTTATGCGGTATGCGTTATGCGTTATGCGTTATGCGTTATGCGTTATGCGTTATGCGTTATGCGTTATGCGTTATGCGTTATGCGTTAGGCGTTATGCGTTATGCGTTATGCGTTATGCGTTATGCGTTATGCGTTATGCGTTATGCGTTATGCGTTATGCGTTATGCGTTATGCGTTATGCGTTATGCGTTATGCGTTATGCGTTATGCGTTATGCGTTATGCGTTATGCGTTATGCGTTATGCGTTATGCGTTATGCGTTATGCGTTATGCGTTATGCGTTATGCGTTATGCGTTATGCTTTAGGCGTTATGCGTAATGCGTTATGCGTTATGCTTTAGGCGTTATGCGTAATGCGTTATGCGTTATGCGTTATGCGTTATGCGTTCTGCGTTATGCGTTATGCGTTATGCGTTATGCGTTATGCGTTATGCGTTATGCGTTATGCGTTATGCGTTATGCGTTATGCGTTATGCGTTATGCGTTATGCGTTATGCGTTATGCGTTATGCGTTATGCGTTATGCGTTATGCGTTATGCGTTATGCGTTATGCGTTATGCGTTATGCGTTATGCGTTATGCGTTATGCGTTATGCGTTATGCGTTATGCGTTATGCGTTATGCGTTATGCGTTATGCGTTATGCGTTATGCGTTATGCGTTATGCGTTATGCGTTATGCGTTATGCGTTATGCGTTATGCGTTATGCGTTATGCGTTATGCGTTATGCGTTATGCGTTATGCGTTATGAGTTTTGCGTTTTGCGTTATGCGTTATGCGTTATGCGTTATGCGTTATGCTTATGCCATATGCGTTATGCGTTATGCGTTATGCGTTATGCGTTATGCGTTATGCGTTATGAGTTTTGCGTTACGCGTTATGCGTTATGCGTTATGCGTTATGCGTTATGCTTATGCCTTATGCGTTATGCGTTATGCGTTATGCGTTATGCGTTATGCGTTATGCGTTATTCGTTATGCGTTATGCGTTATGCGTTATGCGTTATGCGTTATGCGTTATGCGTTATGCGTTATGCGTTATGCGTTATGCGTTATGCGTTATGCGTTATGCGTTATGCGTTATGCGTTATGCGTTATGCGTTATGCGTTATGCGTTATGCGTTATGCGTTATGCGTTATGCGTTATGCGTTATGCGTTATGCGTTATGCGTTATGCGTTATGCGTTATGCGTTATGCGTTATGCGTTATGCGTTATGCGTTATGCGTTATGCGTTATGCGTTATGCGTTATGCGTTATGCGTTATGCGTTATGCGTTATGCGTTATGCGTTATGCGTTATGAGTTTTGCGTTACGCGTTATGCGTTATGCGTTATGCGTTATGCGTTATGCGTTATGCGTTATGCGTTATGCGTTATGCGTTATGCTTATGCCACATGCGTTATGCGTTATGCGTTATGCGTTATGCGTTATGCGTTATGCGTTATGCGTTATGCGTTATGCGTTATGCGTTATGCGTTATGCGTTATGCGTTATGCGTTATGCGTTATGCGTTATGCGTTATGCGTTATGCGTTATGCGTTATGCGTTAAGCGTTATTTGCGTTATGGGTTATGCGTTATGCGTTATGCGTTATGCGTTATGCGTTATGCGTTATGCGTTATGCGTTATGCGTTATGCGTTATGCGTTATGCGTTATGCGTTATGCGTTATGCGTTATGCGTTATGCGTTATGCGTTATGCGTTATGCGTTATGCGTTATGCGTTATGCGTTATGCGTTATGCGTTATGCGTTATGCGTTATGCGTTATGCGTTATGCGTTATGCGTTATGCGTTATGCGTTATGCGTTATGCGTTATGCGTTATGCGTTATGCGTTATGCGTTATGCGTTATGCGTTATGCGTTATGCGTTATGCGTTATGCGTTATGCGTTATGCGTTATGCGTTATGCGTTATGCGTTATGCGTTATGCGTTATGCGTTATGCGTTATGCGTTATGCGTTATGCGTTATGCGTTATGCGTTATGCGTTATGCGTTATGCGTTATGCGTTATGCGTTATGCGTTATGCGTTATGCGTTATGCGTTATGGGCTATGCGTTATGCCTTATGGTTTATACGTTATGCGTTATGCGTTATGCGTTATGTGTTATGCGTTATGAGTTTTGCGTTACGCGTTATGCGTTATGCGTTATGCGTTATGCGTTATGCGTTATGCGTTATGCGTTATGCGTTATGCGTTATGCGTTATGCGTTATGCGTTATGCGTTATGCGTTATGCGTTATGCGTTATGCTTATGCCATATGCGTTATGCGTTATGCGTTATGCGTTATGCGTTATGCGTTATGCGTTATGCGTTATGCGTTATGAGTTTTGCGTTACGCGTTATGCGTTATGCGTTATGCGTTATGCGTTATGCGTTATGCGTTATGCGTTATGCGTTATGCGTTATGCGTTATGCGTTATGCGTTATGCGTTATGCGTTATGCGTTATGCGTTATGCGTTATGCGTTATGCGTTATGCGGTATGCGTTATGCGTTATGCGTTATGCGTTATGCGTTATGCGTTATGCGTTATGCGTTATGCGTTATGCGTTATGCGTTAGGCGTTATGCGTTATGCGTTATGCGTTATGCGTTATGCGTTATGCGTTATGCGTTATGCGTTATGCGTTATGCGTTATGCGTTATGCGTTATGCGTTATGCGTTATGCGTTATGCGTTATGCGTTATGCGTTATGCGTTATGCGTTATGCGTTATGCGTTATGCGTTATGCGTTATGCGTTATGCGTTATGCGTTATGCGTTATGCGTTAAGCGTTATTTGCGTTATGGGTTATGCGTTATGCGTTATGCGTTATGCGTTATGCGTTATGCGTTATGCGTTATGCGTTATGCGTTATGCGTTATGCGTTATGCGTTATGCGTTATGCGTTATGCGTTATGCGTTATGCGTTATGCGTTATGCGTTATGCGTTATGCGTTATGCGTTATGCGTTATGCGTTATGCGTTATGCGTTATGCGTTATGCGTTATGCGTTATGCGTTATGCGTTATGCGTTATGCGTTATGCGTTATGCGTTATGCGTTATGCGTTATGCGTTATGCGTTATGCGTTATGCGTTATGCGTTTTGCGTTATGCGTTATGCGTTATGCGTTATGACTTTTCATTATGCGTTATGCGTTATGCGTTATGCGTTATGCGGTATGCGTTATGCGTTATGCGTTATGCGTTATGCGTTATGCGTTATGCGTTATGCGTTATGCGTTATGCGTTATGCGTTAGGCGTTATGCGTTATGCGTTATGCGTTATGCGTTATGCGTTATGCGTTATGCGTTATGCGTTATGCGTTATGCGTTATGCGTTATGCGTTATGCGTTATGCGTTATGCGTTATGCGTTATGCGTTATGCGTTATGCGTTATGCGTTATGCGTTATGCGTTATGCGTTATGCGTTATGCGTTATGCGTTATGCGTTATGCGTTATGCGTTATGCGTTATGCGTTATGCGTTATGCGTTATGCGTTATGCGTTATGCGTTATGCGTTATGCGTTATGCGTTATGCGTTATGCGTTATGCGTTATGCGTTATGCGTTATGCGTTATGCGTTATGCGTTATGCGTTATGCGTTATGAGTTTTGCGTTTTGCGTTATGCGTTATGCGTTATGCGTTATGCGTTATGCTTATGCCATATGCGTTATGCGTTATGCGTTATGCGTTATGCGTTATGCGTTATGAGTTTTGCGTTACGCGTTATGCGTTATGCGTTATGCGTTATGCGTTATGCTTATGCCTTATGCGTTATGCGTTATGCGTTATGCGTTATGCGTTATGCGTTATGCGTTATGCGTTATGCGTTATGCGTTATGCGTTATGCGTTATGCGTTATGCGTTATGCGTTATGCGTTATGCGTTATGCGTTATGCGTTATGCGTTATGCGTTATGCGTTATGCGTTATGCGTTATGCGTTATGCGTTATGCGTTATGCGTTATGCGTTATGCGTTATGCGTTATGCGTTATGCGTTATGCGTTATGCGTTATGCGTTATGCGTTATGCGTTATGCGTTATGCGTTATGCGTTATGCGTTATGCGTTATGCGTTATGCGTTATGCGTTATGCGTTATGCGTTATGCGTTATGCGTTATGCGTTATGCGTTATGCGTTATGCGTTATGCGTTATGCGTTATGAGTTTTGCGTTACGCGTTATGCGTTATGCGTTATGCGTTATGCGTTATGCGTTATGCGTTATGCGTTATGCGTTATGCGTTATGCGTTATGCGTTATGCTTATGCCACATGCGTTATGCGTTATGCGTTATGCGTTATGCGTTATGCGTTATGCGTTATGTGTTATGCGTTATGAGTTTTGCGTTACGCGTTATGCGTTATGCGTTATGCGTTATGCGTTATGCGTTATGAGTTTTGCGTTTTGCGTTATGCGTTATGCGTTATGCGTTATGCGTTATGCTTATGCCATATGCGTTATGCGTTATGCGTTATGCGTTATGCGTTATGCGTTATGAGTTTTGCGTTACGCGTTATGCGTTATGCGTTATGCGTTATGCGTTATGCTTATGCCTTATGCGTTATGCGTTATGCGTTATGCGTTATGCGTTATGCGTTATGCGTTATGCGTTATGCGTTATGCGTTATGCGTTATGCGTTATGCGTTATGCGTTATGCGTTATGCGTTATGCGTTATGCGTTATGCGTTATGCGTTATGCGTTATGCGTTATGCGTTATGCGTTATGCGTTATGCGTTATGCGTTATGCGTTATGCGTTATGCGTTATGCGTTATGCGTTATGCGTTATGCGTTATGCGTTATGCGTTATGCGTTATGCGTTATGCGTTATGCGTTATGCGTTATGCGTTATGCGTTATGCGTTATGCGTTATGCGTTATGCGTTATGCGTTATGCGTTATGCGTTATGCGTTATGCGTTATGCGTTATGCGTTATGCGTTATGAGTTTTGCGTTACGCGTTATGCGTTATGCGTTATGCGTTATGCGTTATGCGTTATGCGTTATGCGTTATGCGTTATGCGTTATGCGTTATGCGTTATGCGTTATGCGTTATGCGTTATGCGTTATGCGTTATGCGTTATGCGTTATGCGTTATGGGCTATGCGTTATGCCTTATGGTTTATACGTTATGCGTTATGCGTTATGCGTTATGTGTTATGCGTTATGAGTTTTGCGTTACGCGTTATGCGTTATGCGTTATGCGTTATGCGTTATGCGTTATGCGTTATGCGTTATGCGTTATGCGTTATGCGTTATGCGTTATGCGTTATGCGTTATGCGTTATGCGTTATGCGTTATGCGTTATGCTTATGCCATATGCGTTATGCGTTATGCGTTATGCGTTATGCGTTATGCGTTATGCGTTATGCGTTATGAGTTTTGCGTTACGCGTTATGCGTTATGCGTTATGCGTTATGCGTTATGCGTTATGCGTTATGCGTTATGCGTTATGCGTTATGCGTTATGCGTTATGCGTTATGCGTTATGCGTTATGCGTTATGCGTTATGCGTTATGCGGTATGCGTTATGCGTTATGCGTTATGCGTTATGCGTTATGCGTTATGCGTTATGCGTTATGCGTTATGCGTTATGCGTTATGCGTTAGGCGTTATGCGTTATGCGTTATGCGTTATGCGTTATGCGTTATGCGTTATGCGTTATGCGTTATGCGTTATGCGTTATGCGTTATGCGTTATGCGTTATGCGTTATGCGTTATGCGTTATGCGTTATGCGTTATGCGTTATGCGTTATGCGTTATGCGTTATGCGTTATGCGTTATGCGTTAAGCGTTATTTGCGTTATGGGTTATGCGTTATGCGTTATGCGTTATGCGTTATGCGTTATGCGTTATGCGTTATGCGTTATGCGTTATGCGTTATGCGTTATGCGTTATGCGTTATGCGTTATGCGTTATGCGTTATGCGTTATGCGTTATGCGTTATGCGTTATGCGTTATGCGTTATGCGTTATGCGTTATGCGTTATGCGTTATGCGTTATGCGTTATGCGTTATGCGTTATGCGTTATGCGTTATGCGTTATGCGTTATGCGTTATGCGTTATGCGTTATGCGTTATGCGTTATGCGTTATGCGTTATGCGTTATGCGTTATGCGTTATGCGTTTTGCGTTATGCGTTATGCGTTATGCGTTATGACTTTTCATTATGCGTTATGCGTTATGCGTTATGCGTTATGCGGTATGCGTTATGCGTTATGCGTTATGCGTTATGCGTTATGCGTTATGCGTTATGCGTTATGCGTTATGCGTTATGCGTTAGGCGTTATGCGTTATGCGTTATGCGTTATGCGTTATGCGTTATGCGTTATGCGTTATGCGTTATGCGTTATGCGTTATGCGTTATGCGTTATGCGTTATGCGTTATGCGTTATGCGTTATGCGTTATGCGTTATGCGTTATGCGTTATGCTTTAGGCGTTATGCGTAATGCGTTATGCGTTATGCTTTAGGCGTTATGCGTAATGCGTTATGCGTTATGCGTTATGCGTTATGCGTTATGCGTTATGCGTTCTGCGTTATGCGTTATGCGTTATGCGTTATGCGTTATGCGTTATGCGTTATGCGTTATGCGTTATGCGTTATGCGTTATGCGTTATGCGTTATGCGTTCTGCGTTATGCGTTATGCGTTATGCTTATGCCATATGCGTTATGCGTTATGCGTTATGCGTTATGCGTTATGCGTTATGCGTTATGCGTTATGAGTTTTGCGTTACGCGTTATGCGTTATGCGTTATGCGTTATGCGTTATGCGTTATGCGTTATGCGTTATGCGTTATGCGTTATGCGTTATGCGTTATGCGTTATGCGTTATGCGTTATGCGTTATGCGTTATGCGGTATGCGTTATGCGTTATGCGTTATGCGTTATGCGTTATGCGTTATGCGTTATGCGTTATGCGTTATGCGTTATGCGTTAGGCGTTATGCGTTATGCGTTATGCGTTATGCGTTATGCGTTATGCGTTATGCGTTATGCGTTATGCGTTATGCGTTATGCGTTATGCGTTATGCGTTATGCGTTATGCGTTATGCGTTATGCGTTATGCGTTATGCGTTATGCGTTATGCGTTATGCGTTATGCGTTATGCGTTATGCGTTATGCGTTATGCGTTATGCGTTATGCGTTATGCGTTATGCGTTATGCGTTAAGCGTTATTTGCGTTATGGGTTATGCGTTATGCGTTATGCGTTATGCGTTATGCGTTATGCGTTATGCGTTATGCGTTATGCGTTATGCGTTATGCGTTATGCGTTATGCGTTATGCGTTATGCGTTATGCGTTATGCGTTATGCGTTATGCGTTATGCGTTATGCGTTATGCGTTATGCGTTATGCGTTATGCGTTATGCGTTATGCGTTATGCGTTATGCGTTATGCGTTATGCGTTATGCGTTATGCGTTATGCGTTATGCGTTATGCGTTATGCGTTATGCGTTTTGCGTTATGCGTTATGCGTTATGCGTTATGACTTTTCATTATGCGTTATGCGTTATGCGTTATGCGTTATGCGGTATGCGTTATGCGTTATGCGTTATGCGTTATGCGTTATGCGTTATGCGTTATGCGTTATGCGTTATGCGTTATGCGTTAGGCGTTATGCGTTATGCGTTATGCGTTATGCGTTATGCGTTATGCGTTATGCGTTATGCGTTATGCGTTATGCGTTATGCGTTATGCGTTATGCGTTATGCGTTATGCGTTATGCGTTATGCGTTATGCGTTATGCGTTATGCGTTATGCGTTATGCGTTATGCGTTATGCGTTATGCGTTATGCGTTATGCGTTATGCGTTATGCTTTAGGCGTTATGCGTAATGCGGTATGCGTTATGCTTTAGGCGTTATGCGTAATGCGTTATGCGTTATGCGTTATGCGTTATGCGTTATGCGTTATGCGTTATGCGTTATGCGTTATGCGTTATGCGTTATGCGTTATGCGTTATGCGTTCTGCGTTATGCGTTATGCGTTATGCGTTATGCGTTATGCGTTATGCGTTATGCGTTATGCGTTATGCATTATGCGTTATGCGTTATGCGTTATGCGTTATGCGTTATGCGTTATGCGTTATGCGTTATGCGTTATGCGTTATGCGTTATGCGTTATGCGTTATGCGTTATGCGTTATGCGTTATGCGTTATGCGTTATGCGTTATGCGTTATGCGTTATGCGTTATGCGTTATGCGTTATGCGTTATGCGTTATGCGTTATGCGTTATGCGTTATGCGTTATGCGTTATGCGTTATGCGTTATGCGTTATGCGTTATGCGTTATGCGTTATGCGTTATGCGTTATGCGTTATGCGTTATGCGTTATGCGTTATGCGTTATGCGTTATGCGTTATGCGTTATGCGTTATGCGTTATGCGTTATGCGTTATGCGTTATGCGTTATGCGTTATGCGTTATGCGTTATGCTTATGCCATATGCGTTATGCGTTATGCGTTATGCGTTATGCGTTATGCGTTATGCGTTATGCGTTATGAGTTTTGCGTTACGCGTTATGCGTTATGCGTTATGCGTTATGCGTTATGCTTATGCCTTATGCGTTATGCGTTATGCGTTATGCGTTATGCGTTATGCGTTATGCGTTATGCGTTATGCGTTATGCGTTATGCGTTATGCGTTATGCGTTATGCGTTATGCGTTATGCGTTATGCGTTATGCGTTATGCGTTATGCGTTATGCGTTATGCGTTATGCGTTATGCGTTATGAGTTATGCGTTATGCGTTATGCGTTATGCGTTATGCGTTATGCGTTATGCGTTATGCGTTATGCGTTATGCGTTATGCGTTATGCGTTATGCGTTATGCGTTATGCGTTATGCGTTATGCGTTATGCGTTATGCGTTATGCGTTATGCGTTATGCGTTATGCGTTATGCGTTATGCGTTATGCGTTATGCGTTATGCGTTATGCGTTATGCGTTATGCGTTATGCGTTATGCGTTATGAGTTTTGCGTTACGCGTTATGCGTTATGCGTTATGCGTTATGCGTTATGCGTTATGCGTTATGCGTTATGCGTTATGCGTTATGCGTTATGCTTATGCCACATGCGTTATGCGTTATGCGTTATGCGTTATGCGTTATGCGTTATGCGTTATGCGTTATGCGTTATGCGTTATGCGTTATGCGTTATGCGTAATGCGTTATGCGTTATGCGTTAAGCGTTATTTGCGTTATGGGTTATGCGTTATGCGTTATGCGTTATGCGTTATGCGTTATGCGTTATGCGTTATGCGTTATGCGTTATGCGTTATGCGTTATGCGTTATGCGTTATGCGTTATGCGTTATGCGTTATGCGTTATGCGTTATGCGTTATGCGTTATGCGTTATGCGTTATGCGTTATGCGTTATGCGTTATGCGTTATGCGTTATGCGTTATGCGTTATGCGTTATGCGTTATGCGTTATGCGTTATGCGTTATGCGTTATGCGTTATGCGTTATGCGTTATGCGTTATGCGTTATGCGTTATGCGTTATGCGTTATGCGTTATGCGTTATGCGTTATGCGTTATGCGTTATGCGTTATGCGTTATGCGTTATGCGTTATGCGTTATGCGTTATGCGTTATGCGTTATGCGTTATGGGCTATGCGTTATGCCTTATGGTTTATACGTTATGCGTTATGCGTTATGCGTTATGCGTTATGCGTTATGCGTTATGCGTTATGCGTAATGCGTTATGCGTTATGCGTTAAGCGTTATTTGCGTTATGGGTTATGCGTTATGCGTTATGCGTTATGCGTTATGCGTTATGCGTTATGCGTTATGCGTTATGCGTTATGCGTTATGCGTTATGCGTTATGCGTTATGCGTTATGCGTTATGCGTTATGCGTTATGCGTTATGCGTTATGCGTTATGCGTTATGCGTTATGCGTTATGCGTTATGCGTTATGCGTTATGCGTTATGCGTTATGCGTTATGCGTTATGCGTTATGCGGTATGCGTTATGCGTTATGCGTTATGCGTTATGCGTTATGCGTTATGCGTTATGCGTTATGCGTTATGCGTTAGGCGTTATGCGTTATGCGTTATGCGTTATGCGTTATGCGTTATGCGTTATGCGTTATGCGTTATGCGTTATGCGTTATGCGTTATGCGTTATGCGTTATGCGTTATGCGTTATGCGTTATGCGTTATGCGTTATGCGTTATGCGTTATGCGTTATGCGTTATGCGTTATGCGTTATGCGTTATGCGTTATGCTTTAGGCGTTATGCGTAATGCGTTATGCGTTATGCTTTAGGCGTTATGCGTAATGCGTTATGCGTTATGCGTTATGCTTTATGCGTTATGCGTTATGCGTTCTGCGTTATGCGTTATGCGTTATGCGTTATGCGTTATGCGTTATGCGTTATGCGTTATGCGTTATGCGTTATGCGTTATGCGTTATGCGTTATGCGTTCTGCGTTATGCGTTATGCGTTATGCGTTATGCGTTATGCGTTATGCGTTATGCGTTATGCGTTATGCGTTATGCGTTATGCGTTATGCGTTATGCGTTATGCGTTATGCGTTATGCGTTATGCGTTATGCGTTATGCGTTATGCGTTATGCGTTATGCGTTATGCGTTATGCGTTATGCGTTATGCGTTATGCGTTATGCGTTATGCGTTATGCGTTATGCGTTATGCGTTATGCGTTATGCGTTATGCGTTATGCGTTATGCGTTATGCGTTATGCGTTATGCGTTATGCGTTATGCGTTATGCGTTATGCGTTATGCGTTATGCGTTATGCGTTATGCGTTATGCGTTATGCGTTATGCGTTATGCGTTATGCGTTATGCGTTATGCGTTATGCGTTATGCGTTATGCGTTATGCGTTATGCGTTATGCGTTATGCGTTATGCGTTATGCGTTATGCGTTATGCGTTATGCGTTATGCGTTATGCGTTATGCGTTATGCGTTATGCGTTATGCGTTATGCTTATGCCATATGCGTTATGCGTTATGCGTTATGCGTTATGCGTTATGCGTTATGCGTTATGCGTTATGCGTTATGAGTTTTGCGATACGCGTTATGCGTTATGCGTTATGCGTTATGCGTTATGCTTATGCCTTATGCGTTATGCGTTATGCGTTATGCGTTATGCGTTATGCGTTATGCGTTATGCGTTATGCGTTATGCGTTATGCGTTATGCGTTATGCGTTATGCGTTATGCGTTATGCGTTATGCGTTATGCGTTATGCGTTATGCGTTATGCGTTATGCGTTATGCGTTATGCGTTATGAGTTATGCGTTATGCGTTATGCGTTATGCGTTATGCGTTATGCGTTATGCGTTAAGCGTTATGCGTTATGCGTTATGCGTTATGCGTTATGCGTTATGCGTTATGCGTTATGCGTTATGCGTTATGCGTTATGCGTTATGCGTTATGCGTTATGCGTTATGCGTTATGCGTTATGCGTTATGCGTTATGCGTTATGCGTTATGCGTTATGCGTTATGCGTTATGCGTTATGCGTTATGAGTTTTGCGTTACGCGTTATGCGTTATGCGTTATGCGTTATGCGTTATGCGTTATGCGTTATGCGTTATGCGTTATGCGTTATGCGTTATGCGTTATGCTTATGCCACATGCGTTATGCGTTATGCGTTATGCCACATGCGTTATGCGTTATGCGTTATGCGTTATGCGTTATGCGTTATGCGTTATGCGTTATGCGTTATGCGTTATGCGTTATGCGTTATGCGTAATGCGTTATGCGTTATGCGTTAAGCGTTATTTGCGTTATGGGTTATGCGTTATGCGTTATGCGTTATGCGTTATGCGTTATGCGTTATGCGTTATACGTTATGCGTTATGCGTTATGCGTTATGCGTTATGCGTTATGCGTTATGCGTTATGCGTTATGCGTTATGCGTTATGCGTTATGCGTTATGCGTTATGCGTTATGCGTTATGCGTTATGCGTTATGCGTTATGCGTTATGCGTTATGCGTTATGCGTTATGCGTTATGCGTTATGCGTTATGCGTTATGCGTTATGCGTTATGCGTTATGCGTTATGCGTTATGCGTTATGCGTTATGCGTTATGCGTTATGCGTTATGCGTTATGCGTTATGCGTTATGCGTTATGCGTTATGCGTTATGCGTTATGCGTTATGCGTTATGCGTTATGCGTTATGCGTTATGCGTTATGCGTTATGCGTTATGCGTTATGCGTTATGGGCTATGCGTTATGCCTTATGGTTTATACGTTATGCGTTATGCGTTATGCGTTATGTGTTATGCGTTATGAGTTTTGCGTTACGCGTTATGCGTTATGCGTTATGCGTTATGCGTTATGCGTTATGCGTTATGCGTTATGCGTTATGCGTTATGCGTTATGCGTTATGCGTTATGCGTTATGCGTTATGCGTTATGCGTTATGCGTTATGCGTTATGCGTTATGCGTTATGCGTTATGCGTTATGCGTTATGCGTTATGCGTTATGCGTTATGCGTTATGCGTTATGCGTTATGCGTTATGCGTTATGCGTTATGCGTTATGCGTTCTGCGTTATGCGTTATGCGTTATGCGTTATGCGTTATGCGTTATGCGTTATGCGTTATGCGTTATGCGTTATGCGTTATGCGTTATGCGTTATGCGTTATGCGTTATGCGTTATGCGTTATGCGTTATGCGTTATGCGTTATGCGTTATGCGTTATGCGTTATGCGTTATGCGTTTTGCGTTATGCGTTATGCGTTATGCGTTATGACTTTTGCATTATGCGTTATGCGTTATGCGTTATGCGTTATGGGCTATGCGTTATGCGTTATGCGTTATGCGTTATGCGTTATGCGTTATGCGTTATGCGTTATGCGTTATGCGTTATGCGTTATGCGTTATGCGTTATGTGTTATGCGTTATGAGTTTTGCGTTACGCGTTATGCGTTATGCGTTATGCGTTATGCGTTATGCGTTATGCGTTATGCGTTATGCGTTATGCGTTATGCGTTATGCGTTATGCGTTATGCGTTATGCGTTATGCGTTATGCGTTATGCGTTATGCGTTATGCGTTATGCGTTATGCGTTATGCGTTATGCGTTATGCGTTATGCGTTATGCGTTATGCGTTATGCGTTATGCGTTATGCGTTATGCGTTATGCGTTATGCGTTATGCGTTATGCGTTATGCGTTATGCGTTATGCGTTATGCGTTAAGCGTTATTTGCGTTATGGGTTATGCGTTATGCGTTATGCGTTATGCGTTATGCGTTATGCGTTATGCGTTATGCGTTATGCGTTATGCGTTATGCGTTATGCGTTATGCGTTATGCGTTATGCGTTATGCGTTATGCGTTATGCGTTATGCGTTATGCGTTATGCGTTATGCGTTATGCGTTATGCGTTATGCGTTATGCGTTATGCGTTATGCGTTATGCGTTATGCGTTATTTGCGTTATGCGTTATGCGTTATTTGCGTTATGCGTTATGCGTTATGCGTTATGCGTTATGCGTTATGCGTTGTGCGTTGTGCGTTGTGCGTTGTGCGTTGTGCGTTGTGCGTTGTGCGTTGTGCGTTGTGCGTTATGCGTTATGCGTTATGCGTTATGCGTTATGCGTTATGCGTTATGCGTTATGCGTTATGCGTTATGCGTTATGCGTTATGCGTTATGCGTTATGCGTTATGCGTTATGCGTTATGCGTTATGCGTTATGCGTTATGCGTTATGCGTTATGCGTTATGCGTTATGCGTTATGCGTTATGCGTTATGCGTTATGCGTTATGCGTTATGCGTTATGCGTTATGCGTTATGCGTTATGAGTTTTGCGTTACGCGTTATGCGTTATGCGTTATGCGTTATGCGTTATGCGTTATGCGTTATGCTTATGCCACATGCGTTATGCGTTATGCGTTATGCGTTATGCGTTATGCGTTATGCGTTATGCGTTATGCGTTATGCGTTATGCGTTATGCGTTATGCGTTATGCGTTATGCGTTAAGCGTTATTTGCGTTATGGGTTATGCGTTATGCGTTATGCGTTATGCGTTATGCGTTATGCGTTATGCGTTATGCGTTATGCGTTATGCGTTATGCGTTATGCGTTATGCGTTATGCGTTATGCGTTATGCGTTATGCGTTATGCGTTATGCGTTATGCGTTATGCGTTATGCGTTATGCGTTATGCGTTATGCGTTATGCGTTATGCGTTATGCGTTATGCGTTATGCGTTATGCGTTATGCGTTATGCGTTATGCGTTATGCGTTATGCGTTTTGCGTTATGCGTTAAGCGTTATGCGTTATGACTTTTCATTATGCGTTATGCGTTATGCGTTATGCGTTATGCGTTATGCGTTATGGGCTATGCGTTATGCCTTATGGTTTATACGTTATGCGTTATGCGTTATGCGTTATGCGTTATGCGTTATGCGTTATGCGTTATGAGTTTTGCGTTACGCGTTATGCGTTATGCGTTATGCGTTATGCGTTATGCGTTATGCGTTATGCGTTATGCGTTATGCGTTATGCGTTATGCGTTATGCGTTATGCGTTATGCGTTATGCGTTATGCGTTATGCGTTATGCGTTATGCGTTATGCGTTATGCGTTATGCGTTATGCGTTATGCGTTATGCGTTATGCGTTATGCGTTATGCGTTATGCGTTATGCGTTATGCGTTATGCGTTATGCGTTATGCGTTATGCGTTATGCGTTATGCGTTATGCGTTATGCGTTATGCGTTAAGCGTTATTTGCGTTATGGGTTATGCGTTATGCGTTATGCGTTATGCGTTATGCGTTATGCGTTATGCGTTATGCGTTATGCGTTATGCGTTATGCGTTATGCGTTATGCGTTATGCGTTATGCGTTATGCGTTATGCGTTATGCGTTATGCGTTATGCGTTATGCGTTATGCGTTATGCGTTATGCGTTATGCGTTATGCGTTATGCGTTATGCGTTATGCGTTATGCGTTATGCGTTATGCGTTATGCGTTATGCGTTACTTGCGTTATGGGTTATGCGTTATGCGTTATGCGTTATGCGTTATGCGTTATGCGTTATGCGTTATGCGTTATGCGTTATGCGTTGTGCGTTATGCGTTATGCGTTATTTGCGTTATGCGTTATGCGTTATTTGCGTTATGCGTTATGCGTTATGCGTTATGCGTTATGCGTTATGCGTTATGCGTTGTGCGTTGTGCGTTGTGCGTTGTGCGTTGTGCGTTGTGCGTTGTGCGTTGTGCGTTGTGCGTTGTGCGTTATGCGTTATGCGTTATGCGTTATGCGTTATGCGTTATGCGTTATGCGTTATGCGTTATGCGTTATGCGTTATGCGTTATGCGTTATGCGTTATGCGTTATGCGTTATGCGTTATGCGTTATGCGTTATGCGTTATGCGTTATGCGTTATGCGTTATGCGTTATGCGTTATGCGTTATGCGTTATGCGTTATGCGTTATGCGTTATGCGTTATGCGTTATGCGTTATGCGTTATGCGTTATGCGTTATGCGTTATGCGTTATGCGTTATGCGTTATGCGTTATGCGTTATGCGTTATGCGTTATGCGTTATGCGTTATGCGTTATGAGTTTTGCGTTACGCGTTATGCGTTATGCGTTATGCGTTATGCGTTATGCGTTATGCGTTATGCGTTATGCGTTACGCGTTATGCGTTATGCGTTATGCTTATGCCACATGCGTTATGCGTTATGCGTTATGCGTTATGCGTTATGCGTTATGCGTTATGCTTATGCCACATGCGTTATGCGTTATGCGTTATGCGTTATGCGTTATGCGTTATGCGTTATGCGTTATGCGTTATGCGTTATGCGTTATGCGTTAAGCGTTATTTGCGTTATGGGTTATGCGTTATGCGTTATGCGTTATGCGTTATGCGTTATGCGTTATGCGTTATGCGTTATGCGTTATGCGTTATGCGTTATGCGTTATGTGTTATGCGTTATGCGTTATGCGTTATGCGTTATGCGTTATGCGTTATGCGTTATGCGTTATGCGTTATGCGTTATGCGTTATGCGTTATGCGTTTTGCGTTATGCGTTATGCGTTATGCGTTATGACTTTTCATTATGCGTTATGCGTTATGCGTTATGCGTTATGCGTTATGGGCTATGCGTTATGCCTTATGGTTTATACGTTATGCGTTATGCGTTATGCGTTATGCGTTATGCGTTATGCGTTATGCGTTATGAGTTTTGCGTTACGCGTTATGCGTTATGCGTTATGCGTTATGCGTTATGCGTTATGCGTTATGCGTTATGCGTTATGCGTTATGCGTTATGCGTTATGCGTTATGCGTTATGCGTTATGCGTTATGCGTTATGCGTTATGCGTTATGCGTTATGCGTTATGCGTTATGCGTTATGCGTTGTGCGTTGTGCGTTGTGCGTTGTGCGTTGTGCGTTGTGCGTTGTGCGTTGTGCGTTGTGCGTTCTGCGTTATGCGTTATGCGTTATGCGTTATGCGTTATGCGTTATGCGTTATGCGTTATGCGTTATGCGTTATGCGTTATGCGTTATGCGTTATGCGTTATGGGTTATGGGTTATGAGTTTTGCGTTACGCGTTATGCGTTATGCGTTATGCGTTATGCGTTGTGCGTTCTGCGTTATGCGTTATGCGTTATGCGTTATGCGTTATGCGTTATGCGTTATGCGTTATGCGTTATGCGTTATGCGTTATGCGTTATGCGTTATGCGTTATGCGTTATGCGTTATGCGTTATGCGTTATGCGTTATGCGTTATGCGTTATGCGTTATGCGTTATGCGTTATGCGTTATGCGTTATGCGTTATGCGTTATGCGTTATGCGTTATGCGTTATGGGTTATGAGTTTTGCGTTACGCGTTATGCGTTATGCGTTATGCGTTATGCGTTATGCGTTATGCGTTATGCGTTATGCGTTATGCGTTATGCGTTATGCGTTATGCGTTATGCGTTATGCGTTATGCGTTATGCGTTATGCGTCATGCGTTATGCGTTATGCGTTATGCGTTATGCGTTATGCGTTATGCGTTATGCGTTATGCGTTATGCGTTATGCGTTATGCGTTATGCGTTATGCGTTATGCGTTTTGCGTTATGCGTTATGCGTTATGCGTTATGACTTTTGCATTATGCGTTATGCGTTATGCGTTATGCGTTATGGGCTATGCGTTATGCCTTATGGTTTATACGTTATGCGTTATGCGTTATGCGTTATGCGTTATGTGTTATGCGTTATGAGTTTTGCGTTACGCGTTATGCGTTATGCGTTATGCGTTATGCGTTATGCGTTATGCGTTATGCGTTATGCGTTATGCGTTATGCGTTATGCGTTATGCGTTATGCGTTATGCGTTATGCGTTATGCGTTATGCGTTATGCGTTATGCGTTATGCGTTATGCGTTATGCGTTATGCGTTATGCGTTATGCGTTATGCGTTATGCGTTATGCGTTATGCGTTATGCGTTATGCGTTATGGGTTATGCGTTATGCGTTATGCGTTATGCGTTATGCGTTATGCGTTATGCGTTATGCGTTATGCGTTATGCGTTATGCGTTATGCGTTATGCGTTATGCGTTATGCGTTATGCGTTATGCGTTATGCGTTATGCGTTATGCGTTATGCGTTATGCGTTATGCGTTATGCGTTATGCGTTATGCGTTATGCGTTATGCGTTATGCTTATGCCATATGCGTTATGCGTTATGCGTTATGCGTTATGCGTTATGCGTTATGAGTTTTGCGTTACGCGTTATGCGTTATGCGTTATGCGTTATGCGTTATGCGTTATGCGTTATGCGTTATGCGTTATGCGTTATGCGTTATGCGTTATGCGTTATGCGTTATGCGTTATGCGTTATGCGTTATGAGTTTTGCGTTTTGCGTTATGCGTTATGCGTTATGCGTTATGCGTTATGCGTTATGCTTATGCCATATGCGTTATGCGTTATGCGTTATGCGTTATGCGTTATGCGTTATGCGTTATGAGTTTTGCGTTACGCGTTATGCGTTATGCGTTATGCGTTATGCGTTATGCGTTATGCGTTATGCGTTATGCGTTATGCGTTATGCGTTATGCGTTATGCGTTATGCGTTATGCGTTATGCGTTATGCGTTATGCGTTATGCGTTATGCGGTATGCGTTATGCGTTATGCGTTATGCGTTATGCGTTATGCGTTATGCGTTATGCGTTATGCGTTATGCGTTATGCGTTATGCGTTATGCGTTATGCGTTATGCGTTATGCGTTATGCGTTATGCGTTATGCGTTATGCGTTATGCGTTATGCGTTATGCGTTATGCGTTATGCGTTATGCGTTATGCGTTATGAGTTTTGCGTTTTGCGTTATGCGTTATGCGTTATGCGTTATGCGTTATGCGTTATGCTTATGCCATATGCGTTATGCGTTATGCGTTATACGTTATGCGTTATGAGTTTTGCGTTACGCGTTATGCGTTATGCGTTATGCGTTATGCGTTATGCGTTATGCGTTATGCGTTATGCGTTATGCGTTATGCTTTATGCGTTATGCGTTATGCGTTATGCGTTATGCGGTATGCGTTATGCGTTATGCGTTATGCGTTATGCGTTATGCGTTATGCGTTATGCGTTATGCGTTATGCGTTATGCGTTATGCGTTAGGCGTTATGCGTTATGCGTTATGCGTTATGCGTTATGCGTTATGCGTTATGCGTTATGCGTTATGCGTTATGCGTTATGCGTTATGCGTTATGCGTTATGCGTTATGCGTTATGCGTTATGCGTTATGCGTTATGCGTTATGCGTTATGCGTTATGCGTTATGCGTTATGCGTTATGCGTTATGCGTTATGCGTTATGCGTTATGCGTTATGCGTTATGCGTTATGCGTTATGCGTTATGCGTTATGCTTTAGGCGTTATGCGTAATGCGTTATGCGTTATGCGTTATGCGTTATGCGTTATGCGTTATGCGTTATGCGTTATGCGTTCTGCGTTATGCGTTATGCGTTATGCGTTATGCGTTATGCGTTATGCGTTATGCGTTATGCGTTATGAGTTTTGCGTTACGCGTTATGCGTTATGCGTTATGCGTTATGCGTTATGCGTTATGCTTATGCCTTATGCGTTATGCGTTATGCGTTATGCGTTATGCGTTATGCGTTATGCGTTATGCGTTATTCGTTATGCGTTATGCGTTATGCGTTATGCGTTATGCGTTATGCGTTATGCGTTATGCGTTATGCGTTATGCGTTATGCGTTATGCGTTATGCGTTATGCGTTATGCGTTATGCGTTATGCGTTATGCGTTATGCGTTATGCGTTATGCGTTATGCGTTATGCGTTATGCGTTATGCGTTATGCGTTATGCGTTATGCGTTATGCGTTATGCGTTATGCGTTATGCGTTATGCGTTATGCGTTATGCGTTATGCGTTATGCGTTATGCGTTATGCGTTATGCGTTATGCGTTATGCGTTATGCGTTATGCGTTATGCGTTATGCGTTATGCGTTATGCGTTATGCGTTATGCGTTATGCGTTATGCGTTATGCGTTATGCGTTATGCGTTATGCGTTATGCGTTATGAGTTTTGCGTTACGCGTTATGCGTTATGCGTTATGCGTTATGCGTTATGCGTTATGCGTTATGCGTTATGCGTTATGCGTTATGCGTTATGCTTATGCCACATGCGTTATGCGTTATGCGTTATGCGTTATGCGTTATGCGTTATGCGTTATGCGTTATGCGTTATGCGTTATGCGTTATGCGTT
The DNA here is from genome assembly GCF_051020765.1 of Lasioglossum baleicum. Classification (NCBI taxonomy): domain Eukaryota; kingdom Metazoa; phylum Arthropoda; class Insecta; order Hymenoptera; family Halictidae; genus Lasioglossum; species Lasioglossum baleicum. The sequence continues at coordinate 183,218 of NW_027469292.1, read as the reverse complement.
ATGCGTTATGCGTTAAGCGTTATTTGCGTTATGGGTTATGCGTTATGCGTTATGCGTTATGCGTTATGCGTTATGCGTTATGCGTTATGCGTTATGCGTTATGCGTTATGCGTTATGCGTTATGCGTTATGCGTTATGCGTTATGCGTTATGCGTTATGCGTTATGCGTTATGCGTTATGCGTTATGCGTTATGCGTTATGCGTTATGCGTTATGCGTTATGCGTTATGCGTTATGCGTTATGCGTTATGCGTTATGCGTTATGCGTTATGCGTTATGCGTTATGCGTTATGCGTTATGCGTTATGCGTTATGCGTTATGCGTTATGCGTTATGCTTATGCCACATGCGTTATGCGTTATGCGTTATGCGTTATGCGTTATGCGTTATGCGTTATGCGTTATGCGTTATGCGTTATGCGTTATGCGTTATGCGTTATGCGTTATGTGTTATGCGTTATTTGCGTTATGCGTTATGCGTTATGCGTTATGCGTTATGCGTTATGCGTTGTGCGTTGTGCGTTGTGCGTTGTGCGTTGTGCGTTGTGCGTTGTGCGTTGTGCGTTGTGCGTTGTGCGTTCTGCGTTATGCGTTATGCGTTATGCGTTATGCGTTATGCGTTATGCGTTATGCGTTATGCGTTATGCGTTATGCGTTATGCGTTATGCGTTATGCGTTATGCGTTATGCGTTATGCGTTATGCGTTATGCGTTATGCGTTATGCGTTATGCGTTATGCGTTATGCGTTATGCGTTATGGGTTATGAGTTTTGCGTTACGCGTTATGCGTTATGCGTTATGCGTTATGCGTTATGCGTTATGCGTTATGCGTTATGCGTTATGCGTTATGCGTTATGCGTTATGCGTTATGCGTTATGCGTTATGCGTTATGCGTTATGCGTTATGCGTTATGCGTTATGCGTTATGCGTTATGCGTTATGCGTTATGCGTTATGCGTTATGCGTTATGCGTTATGCGTTATGCGTTATGCGTTATGCGTTATGCGTTATGCGTTATGCGTTATGCGTTATGCGTTATGCGTTATGCGTTATGCGTTTTGCGTTATGCGTTATGCGTTATGCGTTATGACTGTTGCATTATGCGTTATGCGTTATGCGTTATGCGTTATGGGCTATGCGTTATGCCTTATGGTTTATACGTTATGCGTTATGCGTTATGCGTTATGCGTTATGTGTTATGCGTTATGAGTTTTGCGTTACGCGTTATGCGTTATGCGTTATGCGTTATGCGTTATGCGTTATGCGTTATGCGTTATGCGTTATGCGTTATGCGTTATGCGTTATGCGTTATGCGTTATGCGTTATGCGTTATGCGTTATGCGTTATGCGTTATGCGTTATGCGTTATGCGTTATGCGTTATGCGTTATGCGTTATGCGTTATGCGTTATGCGTTATGCGTTATGCGTTATGCGTTATGCGTTATGCGTTATGGGCTATGCGTTATGCCTTATGGTTTATACGTTATGCGTTATGCGTTATGCGTTATGTGTTATGCGTTATGAGTTTTGCGTTACGCGTTATGCGTTATGCGTTATGCGTTATGCGTTATGCGTTATGCGTTATGCGTTATGCGTTATGCGTTATGCGTTATGCGTTATGCGTCATGCGTTATGCGTTATGCGTTATGCGTTATGCGTTATGCGTTATGCGTTATGCGTTATGCGTTATGCGTTATGCGTTATGCGTTATGCGTTATGCGTTATGCGTTATGCGTTATGCGTTATGCGTTATGCGTTATGCGTTTTGCGTTATGCGTTATGCGTTATGCGTTATGACTTTTGCATTATGCGTTATGCGTTATGCGTTATGCGTTATGGGCTATGCGTTATGCCTTATGGTTTATACGTTATGCGTTATGCGTTATGCGTTATGCGTTATGTGTTATGCGTTATGAGTTTTGCGTTACGCGTTATGCGTTATGCGTTATGCGTTATGCGTTATGCGTTATGCGTTATGCGTTATGCGTTATGCGTTATGCGTTATGCGTTATGCGTTATGCGTTATGCGTTATGCGTTATGCGTTATGCGTTATGCGTTATGCGTTATGCGTTATGCGTTATGCGTTATGCGTTATGCGTTATGCGTTATGCGTTATGCGTTATGCGTTATGCGTTATGCGTTATGCGTTATGCGTTATGCGTTATGCGTTATGGGTTATGCGTTATGCGTTATGCGTTATGCGTTATGCGTTATGCGTTATGCGTTATGCGTTATGCGTTATGCGTTATGCGTTATGCGTTATGCGTTATGCGTTTTGCGTTATGCGTTATGCGTTATGCGTTATGCGTTATGCGTTATGCGTTATGCGTTATGCGTTATGCTTATGCCATATGCGTTATGCGTTATGCGTTATGCGTTATGCGTTATGCGTTATGAGTTTTGCGTTACGCGTTATGCGTTATGCGTTATGCGTTATGCGTTATGCGTTATGCGTTATGCGTTATGCGTTATGCGTTATGCGTTATGCGTTATGCGTTATGCGTTATGCGTTATGCGTTATGCGTTATGCGTTATGCGTTATGCGTTATGCGTTATGCGTTATGCGGTATGCGTTATGCGTTATGCGTTATGCGTTATGCGTTATGCGTTATGCGTTATGCGTTATGCGTTATGCGTTATGCGTTATGCGTTATGCGTTATGCGTTATGCGTTATGCGTTATGCGTTATGCGTTATGCGTTATGCGTTATGCGTTATGCGTTATGCGTTATGCGTTATGCGTTATGCGTTATGCGTTATGCGTTATGAGTTTTGCGTTTTGCGTTATGCGTTATGCGTTATGCGTTATGCGTTATGCGTTATGCTTATGCCATATGCGTTATGCGTTATGCGTTATACGTTATGCGTTATGAGTTTTGCGTTACGCGTTATGCGTTATGCGTTATGCGTTATGCGTTATGCGTTATGCGTTATGCGTTATGCGTTATGCGTTATGCGTTATGCGTTATGCTTTATGCGTTATGCGTTATGCGTTATGCGTTATGCGGTATGCGTTATGCGTTATGCGTTATGCGTTATGCGTTATGCGTTATGCGTTATGCGTTATGCGTTATGCGTTATGCGTTATGCGTTAGGCGTTATGCGTTATGCGTTATGCGTTATGCGTTATGCGTTATGCGTTATGCGTTATGCGTTATGCGTTATGCGTTATGCGTTATGCGTTATGCGTTATGCGTTATGCGTTATGCGTTATGCGTTATGCGTTATGCGTTATGCGTTATGCGTTATGCGTTATGCGTTATGCGTTATGCGTTATGCGTTATGCGTTATGCGTTATGCGTTATGCGTTATGCGTTATGCGTTATGCGTTATGCGTTATGCGTTATGCGTTATGCGTTATGCGTTATGCGTTATGCGTTATGCGTTATGCTTTAGGCGTTATGCGTAATGCGTTATGCGTTATGCGTTATGCGTTATGCGTTATGCGTTATGCGTTATGCGTTATGCGTTATGCGTTCTGCGTTATGCGTTATGCGTTATGCGTTATGCGTTATGCGTTATGCGTTATGCGTTATGAGTTTTGCGTTACGCGTTATGCGTTATGCGTTATGCGTTATGCGTTATGCGTTATGCTTATGCCTTATGCGTTATGCGTTATGCGTTATGCGTTATGCGTTATGCGTTATGCGTTATGCGTTATGCGTTATGCGTTATGCGTTATGCGTTATGCGTTATGCGTTATGCGTTATGCGTTATGCGTTATGCGTTATGCGTTATGCGTTATGCGTTATGCGTTATGCGTTATGCGTTATGCGTTATGCGTTATGCGTTATGCGTTATGCGTTATGCGTTATGCGTTATGCGTTATGCGTTATGCGTTATGCGTTATGCGTTATGCGTTATGCGTTATGCGTTATGCGTTATGCGTTATGCGTTATGCGTTATGCGTTATGCGTTATGCGTTATGCGTTATGCGTTATGCGTTATGCGTTATGCGTTATGCGTTATGCGTTATGCGTTATGCGTTATGCGTTATGCGTTATGCGTTATGCGTTATGCGTTATGCGTTATGCGTTATGCGTTATGCGTTATGCGTTATGCGTTATGCGTTATGCGTTATGAGTTTTGCGTTACGCGTTATGCGTTATGCGTTATGCGTTATGCGTTATGCGTTATGCGTTATGCGTTATGCGTTATGCGTTATGCGTTATGCTTATGCCACATGCGTTATGCGTTATGCGTTATGCGTTATGCGTTATGCGTTATGCGTTATGCGTTATGCGTTATGCGTTATGCGTTATGCGTTATGCGTTATGCGTTAAGCGTTATTTGCGTTATGGGTTATGCGTTATGCGTTATGCGTTATGCGTTATGCGTTATGCGTTATGCGTTATGCGTTATGCGTTATGCGTTATGCGTTATGCGTTATGCGTTATGCGTTATGCGTTATGCGTTATGCGTTATGCGTTATGCGTTATGCGTTATGCGTTATGCGTTATGCGTTATGCGTTATGCGTTATGCGTTATGCGTTATGCGTTATGCGTTATGCGTTATGCGTTATGCGTTATGCGTTATGCGTTATGCGTTATGCGTTATGCGTTATGCGTTATGCGTTATGCGTTATGCGTTATGCGTTATGCGTTATGCGTTATGCGTTATGCGTTATGCGTTATGCGTTATGCGTTATGCTTATGCCACATGCGTTATGCGTTATGCGTTATGCGTTATGCGTTATGCGTTATGCGTTATGCGTTATGCGTTATGCGTTATGCGTTATGCGTTATGCGTTATGTGTTATGCGTTATTTGCGTTATGCGTTATGCGTTATGCGTTATGCGTTATGCGTTATGCGTTGTGCGTTGTGCGTTGTGCGTTGTGCGTTGTGCGTTGTGCGTTGTGCGTTGTGCGTTGTGCGTTGTGCGTTCTGCGTTATGCGTTATGCGTTATGCGTTATGCGTTATGCGTTATGCGTTATGCGTTATGCGTTATGCGTTATGCGTTATGCGTTATGCGTTATGCGTTATGCGTTATGCGTTATGCGTTATGCGTTATGCGTTATGCGTTATGCGTTATGCGTTATGCGTTATGCGTTATGGGTTATGAGTTTTGCGTTACGCGTTATGCGTTATGCGTTATGCGTTATGCGTTATGCGTTATGCGTTATGCGTTATGCGTTATGCGTTATGCGTTATGCGTTATGCGTTATGCGTTATGCGTTATGCGTTATGCGTTATGCGTTATGCGTTATGCGTTATGCGTTATGCGTTATGCGTTATGCGTTATGCGTTATGCGTTATGCGTTATGCGTTATGCGTTATGCGTTATGCGTTATGCGTTATGCGTTATGCGTTTTGCGTTATGCGTTATGCGTTATGCGTTATGACTGTTGCATTATGCGTTATGCGTTATGCGTTATGCGTTATGGGCTATGCGTTATGCCTTATGGTTTATACGTTATGCGTTATGCGTTATGCGTTATGCGTTATGTGTTATGCGTTATGAGTTTTGCGTTACGCGTTATGCGTTATGCGTTATGCGTTATGCGTTATGCGTTATGCGTTATGCGTTATGCGTTATGCGTTATGCGTTATGCGTTATGCGTTATGCGTTATGCGTTATGCGTTATGCGTTATGCGTTATGCGTTATGCGTTATGCGTTATGCGTTATGCGTTATGCGTTATGCGTTATGCGTTATGCGTTATGCGTTATGCGTTATGCGTTATGCGTTATGCGTTATGCGTTATGCGTTATGCGTTATGCGTTATGCGTTATGCGTTATGCGTTATGCGTTATGCGTTATGCGTTATGCGTTATGCGTTATGCGTTATGCGTTATGCGTTATGCGTTATGCGTTATGCGTTATGCGTTATGCGTTATGCGTTATGCGTTATGCGTTATGCGTTATGCGTTATGCGTTATGCTTATGCCATATGCGTTATGCGTTATGCGTTATGCGTTATGCGTTATGCGTTATGCGTTATGAGTTTTGCGTTACGCGTTATGCGTTATGCGTTATGCGTTATGCGTTATGCGTTATGCGTTATGCGTTATGCGTTATGCGTTATGCGTTATGAGTTTTGCGTTTTGCGTTATGCGTTATGCGTTATGCGTTATGCGTTATGCGTTATGCTTATGCCATATGCGTTATGCGTTATGCGTTATGCGTTATGCGTTATGCGTTATGCGTTATGAGTTTTGCGTTACGCGTTATGCGTTATGCGTTATGCGTTATGGGTTATGAGTTTTGCGTTACGCGTTATGCGTTATGCGTTATGCGTTATGCGTTATGCGTTATGCGTTATGCGTTATGCGTTATGCGTTATGCGTTATGCGTTATGCGTTATGCGTTATGCGTTATGCGTTATGCGTTATGCGTTATGCGTTATGCGTTATGCGTTCTGCGTTATGCGTTATGCGTTATGCGTTATGCGTTATGCGTTATGCGTTATGCGTTATGCGTTATGCGTTATGCGTTATGCGTTATGCGTTATGCGTTATGCGTTATGCGTTATGCGTTATGCGTTATGCGTTATGCGTTATGCGTTATGCGTTATGCGTTATGCGTTATGCGTGATGCGTTATGCGTTATGCGTTATGCGTTATGCGGTATGCGTTATGCGTTATGCGTTATGCGTTATGCGTTGTACGTTATGCGTTAGGCATTATGCGTTATGCTTCATGCGTTATGCGTTATGCGTTATGCGTTATGCGTTATGCGTTATGCGTTATGCGTTATGCGTTATGCGTTATGCGTTTTGCGTTATGCGTTATGCGTTATGCGTTATGCGTTATGCGTTATGCGTTATGCGTCATGCGTTATGCGTTATGCGTCATGCGTTATGCGTTATGCGTTATGCGTTATGCGTTATACGTTATGCGTTATGCGTTATGCGTTATGCGTTATGCGTTATGCGTTATGCGTTATGCGTTATGCGTTATGCGTTATGCGTTATGCGTTATGCGTTATGCGTTATGCGTTATGCGTTATGCGTTATGCGTTATGCGTTATGCGTTATCCGTTATGCGTTATGCGTTATGCGTTATGCGTTATGCGTTATGCGTTATGCGTTATGCGTTATGCGTTATGCGTTATGCGTTAGGCGTTATGGGTTTTGCGTTATGCGTAATGCGTTATGCGTTATGCGTTATGCGTTATGCGTTATGCGTTATGCGTTATGCGTTATGCGTTATGCGTTATGCGTTATGCGTTATGCGTTATGCGTCATGCGTTATGCGTTATGCGTCATGCGTTATGCGTTATGCGTTATGCGTTATGCGTTATGCGTTATGCGTTATGCGTTATGCGTTATGCGTTATGCGTTATGCGTTATGCGTTATGCGTTATGCGTTATGCGTTATGCGTTATGCGTTATGCGTTATGCGTTATGCGTTATGCGTTATGCGTTATGCGTTATGCGTTATGCGTTATGCGTTATGCGTTATGCGTTATGCGTTATGCGTTATGCGTTATGCGTTATGCGTTATGCGTTATGCGTTATGCGTTATGCGTTATGCGTTATGCGTTATGCGTTATGCGTTATGCGTTATGCGTTATGCGTTATGCGTTATGCGTTATGCGTTATGCGTTATGCGTTATGCGTTATGCGTTATGCGTTATGCGTTATGCGTTATGCGTTATGCGTTATGCGTTATGCGTTATGCGTTATGCGTTATGCGTTATGCGTTATGCGTTATGCGTTATGCGTTATGCGTTATGCGTTATGCGTTATGCGTTATGCGTTATGCGTTATGCGTTATGCGTTATGCGTTATGCGTTATGCGTTATGCGTTATGCGTTATGCGTCATGCGTTATGCGTTATGCGTTATGCTTTATGCGTTATGCGTTATGCGTCATGCGTTATGCGTTATGCGTTATGCGTCATGCGTTATGGGTTTTGCGTTATGCGTAATGCGTTATGCGTTATGCATTATGCGTTATGCGTTATGCGTTATGCGTTATGCGTTATGCGTTATGCGTTATGCGTTATGCGTTATGCGTTATGCTTATGCTTTATGCGTTATGCGTTATGCGTTATGCGTTATGCGTTAGGCGTTATGGGTTTTGCGTTATGCGTAATGCGTTATGCGTTATGCGTTATGCGTTATGCGTTATGAGTCATGCGTTATGCGCTATGTGTTATGGGTTATGCGTTATACGTAATGCGTTATGCGTTATGCGTTATGCGTTATGCGTTAGGCATTATGCGTTATGCTTTATGCGTTATGCGTTATGCGTTATGCGTTATGCGTTATGCGTTATGCTTTATGCGTTATGCGTTATGCGTTATGCGTTATGCGTTATGCGTTATGCGTTATGCGGTATGCGTTGTGCGTTATGCGTTATGCGTTATGCGTTAGGCGTTATGGGTTTTGCGTTATGCGTAATGCGTTATGCGTTATGCGTTATGCGTTATGCGTTATGCGTTATGCGTTATGCGTTATGCGTTATGCGTTATGCGTTATGCGTTATGCGTTATGCGTTATGCGTTATGCGTTATGCGTTATGCGTTATGCGTTATGCGTTATGCGTTATGCGTTATGCGTTATGCGTTATGCGTTATGCGTTATGCGTTATGCGTTATGCGTTATGCGTTATGCGTTATGCGTTATGCGTTATGCGTTATGCGTTATGCGTTATGCGTTATGCGTTATGCGTTATGCGTTATGCGTCATGCGTTATGAGTTTTGCGTTATGCGTAATGCGTTATGCGTTATGCATTATGCGTTATGCGTTATGCGTTATGCGTTATGCGTTATGCGTTATGCGTTATGCGTTGTGCGTTGTGCGTTATGCGTTATGTGTTAGGCGTTATGGGTTTTGCGTTATGCGTAATGCGTTATGCGTTATGCGTTATGCGTTATGCGTTATGCGTTATGAGTCATGCGTTATGCGCTATGTGTTATGGGTTATGCGTTATACGTAATGCGTTATGCGTTATGCGTTATGCGTTGTACGTTATGCGTTAGGCATTATGCGTTATGCTTTATGCGTTATGCGTTATGCGTTATGCGTTATGCGTTATGCGTTATGCGTTATGCGTTATGCGTTATGCGTTATGCGTTATGCGTTATGCGTTATGCGTTATGCGTTATGCGTTATGCGTTATGCGTTATGCGTTATGCGTTATGCGTTGTACGTTATGCGTTAGGCATTATGCGTTATGCGTTATGCGTTATGCGTTATGCGTTATGACTTTTGCATTATGCGTTATGCGTTATGCGTTATGGGCTATGCGTTATGCCTTACGGTTTATACGTTATGCGTTATGCGTTATGCGTTATGCGTTATGCGTTATGCGTTATGCGTTATGCGTTATGCGTTATGCGTTATGCGTTATGCGTTATGCGTTATGCGTTATGCGTTATGCGTTATGCGTTATGCGTTATGCGTTATGCGTTATGCGTTATGCGTTATGCGTTATGCGTTATGCGTTATGCGTTATGCGTTATGCGTTATGCGTTATGCGTTATGCTTTATGCGTTATGCGTTATGCGTTATGCGTTATGCGTTATGACTTTTGCATTATGCGTTATGCCATATGCGTTATGCGTTATGCGTTATGCGTTATGCGTTATGCGTTATGAGTTTTGCGTTATGCGTTATGCGTTATGCGTTATGCGTTATGCGTTATGCTTATGCCTTATGCGTTATGCGTTGTGCGTCATGCGTTATGCGTTATGCGTTATGCGTTATGCGTTATGCGTTATGCGTTATGCGTTATGCGTTATGCGTTATACGTTATGCGTTATGCGTTATGCGTTATGCGTTATGCGTTATGCGTTATGCGTTATGCGTTATGCGTTATGCGTTATGCGTCATGCGTTATGCGTTATGCGTTATGCGTTATGCGTTCTGCGTTATGCGTTATGCGTTATGCGTTAGGCGTTATGGGTTTTGCGTTATGCGTAATGCGTTATGCGTTATGCGTTATGCGTTATGCGTTATGCTTATGCCTTATGCGTTATGCGTTATGCGTTATGCGTTATGCGTTATGCGTTATGCGTTATGCGTCATGCGTTATGCGTTATGCGTCATGCGTTATGGGTTTTGCGTTATGCGTAATGCGTTATGCGTTATGCATTATGCGTTATGCGTTATGCGTTATGCGTTATGCGTTATGCGTTGTGCGTTGTGCGTTATGCGTTATGTGTTAGGCGTTATGGGTTTTGCGTTATGCGTAATGCGTTATGCTTTATGCGTTATGCGTTATGCGTTATGCGTTATGCGTTATGAGTCATGCGTTATGCGCTATGTGTTATGGGTTATGCGTTATACGTAATGCGTTATGCGTTATGCGTTATGCGTTGTACGTTATGCGTTAGGCATTATGCGTTATGCTTTATGCGTTATGCGTTATGCGTTATGCGTTATGCGTTATGCGTTATGCGTTATGCGTTATGCGTTATGCGTTATGCGTTATGCGTTATGCGTTATGCGTTATGCGTTATGCGTTATGCGTTCTGCGTTATGCGTTATGCGTTATGCGTTTTGCGTTATGCGTTATGCGTTATGCGTTATGCGTTATGCGTTATGCGTTATGCGTTATGCGTTATGCGTTATGCGTTATGCGTTATGCGTTATGCGTTGTGCGTTGTGCGTTATGCGTTATGTGTTAGGCGTTATGGGTTTTGCGTTATGCGTAATGCGTTATGCTTTATGCGTTATGCGTTATGCGTTATGCGTTATGCGTTATGAGTCATGCGTTATGCGCTATGTGTTATGGGTTATGCGTTATACGTAATGCGTTATGCGTTATGCGTTATGCGTTATGCGTTATGCGTTATGCGTTATGCGTTATGCGTTATGCGTTATGCGTTATGCGTTATGCGTTATGCGTTATGCGTTATGCGTTATGCGTTATGCTTCATGCGTTATGCGTTATGCGTTATGCGTTATGCGTTATGCGTTATGCGTTATGCGTTATGCGTTATGCGTTATGCGTTTTGCGTTATGCGTTATGCGTTATGCGTTATGCGTTATGCGTTATGCGTTATGCGTTATGCGTTAGGCGTTATGCGTTATGCGTTATGCGTTATGCTTATGCCTTATGCGTTATGCGTTATGCGTTATGCGTTATGCGTTATGCTTATGCCTTATGCGTTATGCGTTATGCGTTATGCGTTATGCGTTATGCGTTATGCGTTATGCGTTATGCGTTATGCGTTATGCGTTATGCGTTATGCGTTATGCGTTATGCGTTTTGCGTTGTGCGTTATGCGTTATGCGTTATGCGTTATGCGTTATGCGTTATGCGTTATGCTTATGCCTTATGCGTTATGCGTTATGCGTTATGCGTTATGCGTTATGCTTATGCCTTATGCGTTATGCGTTATGCGTTATGCGTTATGCGTTATGCGTTATGCGTTATGCGTTATGCGTTATGCGTTATGCGTTATGCGTTCTGCGTTATGCGTTATGCGTTATGCGTTATGCGTTATGCGTTATGCGTTATGCGTTGTGCGTCATGCGTTATGCGTTATGCGTTATGCGTTATGCGTTATGCGTTATGCGTTATGCGTTATGCGTTATGCGTTATGCGTTATGCGTTATGCGTTATGCTTATGCCTTATGCGTTATGCGTTATGCGTTATGCGTTATGCGTTATGCTTATGCCTTATGCGTTATGCGTTATGCGTTATGCGTTATGCGTTATGCGTTATGCGTTATGCGTTATGCGTTATGCGTTATGCGTCATGCGTTATGCGTTATGCGTTATGCTTATGCCTTATGCGTTATGCGTTATGCGTTATGCGTTATGCGTTATGCGTTATGCGTTATGCTTATGCCTTATGCGTTATGCGTTATGCGTTATGCGTTATGCGTTATGCGTTATGCGTTATGCGTTATGCGTTATGCGTTATGCGTTATGCGTTATGCGTTATGCGTTATGCGTTATGCGTTATGCGTTATGCGTTATGCGTTATGCGTTCTGCGTTATGCGTTATGCGTTATGCGTTAGGCGTTATGGGTTTTGCGTTATGCGTAATGCGTTATGCGTTATGCGTTATGCGTTATGCGTTATGCTTATGCCTTATGCGTTATGCGTTATGCGTTATGCGTTATGCGTTATGCGTTATGCGTCATGCGTTATGCGTTATGCGTCATGCGTTATGCGTTATGCGTTATGCGTTATGCGTTATGCGTTATGCGTTATGCGTTATGCGTTATGCGTTATGCGTTATGCGTTATGCGTCATGCGTTATGGGTTTTGCGTTATGCGTTATGCGTTATGCGTTATGCGTCATGCGTTATGCGTTATGCGTCATGCGTTATGCGTTATGCGTTATGCGTTATGCGTTATGCGTTATGCGTTATGCGTTATGCGTTATGCGTTATGCGTTATGCGTCATGCGTTATGGGTTTTGCGTTATGCGTTATGCGTTATGCGTTATGCGTTCTGCGTTATGCGTTATGCGTTATGCGTTATGCGTTATGCGTTATGCGTTATGCGTTATGCGTTATGCGTTATGCGTCATGCGTTATGGGTTTTGCGTTATGCGTAATGCGTTATGCGTTATGCATTATGCGTTATGCGTTATGCGTTATGCGTTATGCGTTATGCGTGGTGCGTTGTGCGTTATGCTTTATGTGTTAGGCGTTATGGGTTTTGCGTTATGCGTAATGCGTTATGCGTTATGCGTTATGCGTTATGCGTTATGCGTTATGCGTTATGCGTTATGCGTTATGCGTTATGCGTTATGAGTCATGCGTTATGCGCTATGTGTTATGGGTTATGCGTTATACGTAATGCGTTATCCGTTATGCGTTATGCGTTGTACGTTATGCGTTAGGCATTATGCGTTATGCTTTATGCGTTATGCGTTATGCGTTATGCGTTATGCGTTATGCGTTATGCGTTATGCGTTATGCGTTATGCGTTATGCGTTATGCGTTATGCGTTATGCGTTATGCGTTATGCGTTATGCGTTATGCGTTATGCGTTATGCGTTATGCGTTATGCGTTATGCGTTATGCGTTATGCGTTATGCGTTATGCGTTATGCGTTATGCGTTATGCGTTATGCGTTATGCGTTATGCGTTATGCGTTATGCGTTATGCGTTATGCGTTATGCGTTATGCGTTATGCGTTATGCGTTATGCGTTATGCGTTATGCGTTATGCGTTATGCGTTATGCGTTATGCGTTATGCGTTATGCGTTATGCGTTATGCGTTATGCGTTATGCGTTATGCGTTATGCGTTATGCGTTATGCGTTATGCGTTGTGCGTCATGCGTTATGCGTTATGCGTTATGCGTTAGGCGTTATGGGTTTTGCGTTATGCGTAATGCGTTATGCGTTATGCGTTATGCGTTATGCGTTATGCGTTATGCGTTATGCGTTATGAGTCATGCGTTATGCGCTATGTGTTATGGGTTATGCGTTATACGTAATGCGTTATGCGTTATGCGTTATGCGTTATGCGTTATGCGTTATGCGTTATGCGTTATGCGTTATGCGTTATGCGTTATGCGTTATGCGTTATGCTTCATGCGTTATGCGTTATGCGTTATGCGTTATGCGTTATGCGTTATGCGTTATGCGTTATGCGTTATGCGTTATGCGTTATGCGTTATGCGTTTTGCGTTATGCGTTATGCGTTATGCGTTATGCGTTATGCGTTATGCGTTATGCGTTAGGCGTTATGCGTTATGCGTTATGCGTTATGCGTCATGCGTTATGCGTTATGCGTTATGCTTATGCCTTATGCGTTATGCGTTATGCGTTATGCGTTATGCGTTATGCTTATGCCTTATGCGTTATGCGTTATGCGTTATGCGTTATGCGTTATGCGTTATGCGTTATGCGTTATGCGTTATGCGTTATGCGTTATGCGTTATGCGTTATGCGTTATGCGTTATGCGTTATGCGTTATGCGTTATGCGTTATGCGTTATGCGTTATGCGTTATGCGTTATGCGTCCTGCGTTATGCGTTATGCGTTATGCGTTAGGCGTTATGGGTTTTGCGTTATGCGTAATGCGTTATGCGTTATGCGTTATGCGTTATGCGTTATGCTTATGCCTTATGCGTTATGCGTTATGCGTTATGCGTTATGCGTTATGCGTTATGCGTCATGCGTTATGCGTTATGCGTCATGCGTTATGCGTTATGCGTTATGCGTTATGCGTTATGCGTTATGCGTTATGCGTTATGCGTTATGCGTTATGCGTTATGCGTTATGCGTTATGCGTTATGCGTTATGCGTTATGCGTTATGCGTTATGCGTTATGCGTTATGCGTTATGCGTTATGCGTTATGCGTCATGCGTTATGGGTTTTGCGTTATGCGTTATGCGTTATGCGTTATGCGTTCTGCGTTATGCGTTATGCGTTAGGCGTTATGGGTTTTGCGTTATGCGTAATGCGTTATGCGTTATGCGTTATGCGTTATGCGTTATGCGTTATGCGTTATGCTTATGCCTTATGCGTTATGCGTTATGCGTTATGCGTTATGCGTTATGCGTTATGCGTCATGCGTTATGCGTTATGCGTCATGCGTTATGCGTTATGCGTTATGCGTTATGCGTTATGCGTTATGCGTTATGCGTTATGCGTTATGCGTTATGCGTTATGCGTTATGCGTCATGCGTTATGGGTTTTGCGTTATGCGTAATGCGTTATGCGTTATGCATTATGCGTTATGCGTTATGCGTTATGCGTTATGCGTTATGCGTTATGCGTTATGCGTTATGCGTTATGCGTTATGCGTTATGCGTTATGCGTTATGCGTTATGCGTTATGCGTTATGCGTTATGCGTTATGCGTTATGCGTTGTACGTTATGCGTTAGGCATTATGCGTTATGCTTCATGCGTTATGCGTTATGCGTTATGCGTTATGCGTTATGCGTTATGCGTTATGCGTTATGCGTTATGCGTTATGCGTTTTGCGTTATGCGTTATGCGTTATGCGTTATGCGTTATGCGTTATGCGTTATGCGTTATGCGTTATGCGTTATGCGTTATGCGTTATGCTTTATGCGTTATGCGTTATGCGTTATGCGTTATGCGTTATGCGTTATGCGTTATGCGTTATGCGTTATGCGTTATGCGTTATGCGTTATGCGTTATGCGTTATGCGTTATGCGTTATGCGTTATGCGTTATGCGTTATGCGTTATGCGTTATGAGTCATGCGTTATGCGCTATGTGTTATGGGTTATGCGTTATACGTAATGCGTTATGCGTTATGCGTTATGCGTTAGGCATTATGCGTTATGCTTTATGCGTTATGCGTTATGCGTTATGCGTTATGCGTTATGCGTTATGCTTTATGCGTTATGCGTTATGCGTTATGCGTTATGCGTTATGCGTTATGCGTTATGCGGTATGCGTTGTGCGTTATGCGTTATGCGTTATGCGTTAGGCGTTATGGGTTTTGCGTTATGCGTAATGCGTTATGCGTTATGCGTTATGCGTTATGCGTTATGCGTTATGCGTTATGCGTTATGCGTTATGCGTTATGCGTTATGCGTTATGCGTTATGCGTTATGCGTTATGCGTTATGCGTTATGCGTTATGCGTTATGCGTTATGCGTTATGCGTTATGCGTTATGCGTTATGCGTTATGCGTTATGCGTTATGCGTTATGCGTTATGCGTTATGCGTTATGCGTTATGCGTTATGCGTTATGCGTTATGCGTTATGCGTTATGCGTTATGCGTTATGCGTTATGCGTTATGCGTTATGCGTTATGCGTTATGCGTTATGCGTTATGCGTTATGCGTTATGCGTTATGCGTCATGCGTTATGAGTTTTGCGTTATGCGTAATGCGTTATGCGTTATGCATTATGCGTTATGCGTTATGCGTTATGCGTTATGCGTTATGCGTTATGCGTTATGCGTTGTGCGTTGTGCGTTATGCGTTATGTGTTAGGCGTTATGGGTTTTGCGTTATGCGTAATGCGTTATGCGTTATGCGTTATGCGTTATGCGTTATGCGTTATGAGTCATGCGTTATGCGCTATGTGTTATGGGTTATGCGTTATACGTAATGCGTTATGCGTTATGCGTTATGCGTTGTACGTTATGCGTTAGGCATTATGCGTTATGCTTTATGCGTTATGCGTTATGCGTTATGCGTTATGCGTTATGCGTTATGCGTTATGCGTTATGCGTTATGCGTTATGCGTTATGCGTTATGCGTTATGCGTTATGCGTTATGCGTTATGCGTTATGCGTTATGCGTTATGCGTTGTACGTTATGCGTTAGGCATTATGCGTTATGCGTTATGCGTTATGCGTTATGACTTTTGCATTATGCGTTATGCGTTATGCGTTATGGGCTATGCGTTATGCCTTACGGTTTATACGTTATGCGTTATGCGTTATGCGTTATGCGTTATGCGTTATGCGTTATGCGTTATGCGTTATGCGTTATGCGTTATGCGTTATGCGTTATGCGTTATGCGTTATGCGTTATGCGTTATGCGTTATGCGTTATGCGTTATGCGTTATGCGTTATGCGTTATGCGTTATGCGTTATGCGTTATGCGTTATGCGTTATGCGTTATGCGTTATGCATTATGCTTTATGCGTTATGCGTTATGCGTTATGCGTTATGCGTTATGACTTTTGCATTATGCGTTATGCCATATGCGTTATGCGTTATGCGTTATGCGTTATGCGTTATGCGTTATGAGTTTTGCGTTATGCGTTATGCGTTATGCGTTATGCGTTATGCGTTATGCTTATGCCTTATGCGTTATGCGTTGTGCGTCATGCGTTATGCGTTATGCGTTATGCGTTATGCGTTATGCGTTATGCGTTATGCGTTATGCGTTATGCGTTATACGTTATGCGTTATGCGTTATGCGTTATGCGTTATGCGTTATGCGTTATGCGTTATGCGTTATGCGTTATGCGTTATGCGTCATGCGTTATGCGTTATGCGTTATGCGTTATGCGTTCTGCGTTATGCGTTATGCGTTATGCGTTAGGCGTTATGGGTTTTGCGTTATGCGTAATGCGTTATGCGTTATGCGTTATGCGTTATGCGTTATGCTTATGCCTTATGCGTTATGCGTTATGCGTTATGCGTTATGCGTTATGCGTTATGCGTTATGCGTCATGCGTTATGCGTTATGCGTCATGCGTTATGGGTTTTGCGTTATGCGTAATGCGTTATGCGTTATGCATTATGCGTTATGCGTTATGCGTTATGCGTTATGCGTTATGCGTTGTGCGTTGTGCGTTATGCGTTATGTGTTAGGCGTTATGGGTTTTGCGTTATGCGTAATGCGTTATGCTTTATGCGTTATGCGTTATGCGTTATGCGTTATGCGTTATGAGTCATGCGTTATGCGCTATGTGTTATGGGTTATGCGTTATACGTAATGCGTTATGCGTTATGCGTTATGCGTTGTACGTTATGCGTTAGGCATTATGCGTTATGCTTTATGCGTTATGCGTTATGCGTTATGCGTTATGCGTTATGCGTTATGCGTTATGCGTTATGCGTTATGCGTTATGCGTTATGCGTTATGCGTTATGCGTTATGCGTTATGCGTTATGCGTTATGCGTTCTGCGTTATGCGTTATGCGTTATGCGTTTTGCGTTATGCGTTATGCGTTATGCGTTATGCGTTATGCGTTATGCGTTATGCGTTATGCGTTATGCGTTATGCGTTATGCGTTATGCGTTGTGCGTTGTGCGTTATGCGTTATGTGTTAGGCGTTATGGGTTTTGCGTTATGCGTAATGCGTTATGCTTTATGCGTTATGCGTTATGCGTTATGCGTTATGCGTTATGAGTCATGCGTTATGCGCTATGTGTTATGGGTTATGCGTTATACGTAATGCGTTATGCGTTATGCGTTATGCGTTATGCGTTATGCGTTATGCGTTATGCGTTATGCGTTATGCGTTATGCGTTATGCGTTATGCGTTATGCGTTATGCGTTATGCGTTATGCGTTATGCTTCATGCGTTATGCGTTATGCGTTATGCGTTATGCGTTATGCGTTATGCGTTATGCGTTATGCGTTATGCGTTATGCGTTTTGCGTTATGCGTTATGCGTTATGCGTTATGCGTTATGCGTTATGCGTTATGCGTTATGCGTTAGGCGTTATGCGTTATGCGTTATGCGTTATGCTTATGCCTTATGCGTTATGCGTTATGCGTTATGCGTTATGCGTTATGCTTATGCCTTATGCGTTATGCGTTATGCGTTATGCGTTATGCGTTATGCGTTATGCGTTATGCGTTATGCGTTATGCGTTATGCGTTATGCGTTATGCGTTTTGCGTTGTGCGTTATGCGTTATGCGTTATGCGTTATGCGTTATGCGTTATGCGTTATGCTTATGCCTTATGCGTTATGCGTTATGCGTTATGCGTTATGCGTTATGCTTATGCCTTATGCGTTATGCGTTATGCGTTATGCGTTATGCGTTATGCGTTATGCGTTATGCGTTATGCGTTATGCGTTATGCGTTCTGCGTTATGCGTTATGCGTTATGCGTTATGCGTTATGCGTTATGCGTTATGCGTTGTGCGTCATGCGTTATGCGTTATGCGTTATGCGTTATGCGTTATGCGTTATGCGTTATGCGTTATGCGTTATGCGTTATGCGTTATGCGTTATGCGTTATGCTTATGCCTTATGCGTTATGCGTTATGCGTTATGCGTTATGCGTTATGCTTATGCCTTATGCGTTATGCGTTATGCGTTATGCGTTATGCGTTATGCGTTATGCGTTATGCGTTATGCGTTATGCGTCATGCGTTATGCGTTATGCGTTATGCTTATGCCTTATGCGTTATGCGTTATGCGTTATGCGTTATGCGTTATGCGTTATGCGTTATGCTTATGCCTTATGCGTTATGCGTTATGCGTTATGCGTTATGCGTTATGCGTTATGCGTTATGCGTTATGCGTTATGCGTTATGCGTTATGCGTTATGCGTTATGCGTTATGCGTTATGCGTTATGCGTTATGCGTTATGCGTTATGCGTTCTGCGTTATGCGTTATGCGTTATGCGTTAGGCGTTATGGGTTTTGCGTTATGCGTAATGCGTTATGCGTTATGCGTTATGCGTTATGCGTTATGCTTATGCCTTATGCGTTATGCGTTATGCGTTATGCGTTATGCGTTATGCGTTATGCGTCATGCGTTATGCGTTATGCGTCATGCGTTATGCGTTATGCGTTATGCGTTATGCGTTATGCGTTATGCGTTATGCGTTATGCGTTATGCGTTATGCGTTATGCGTTATGCGTCATGCGTTATGGGTTTTGCGTTATGCGTTATGCGTTATGCGTTATGCGTCATGCGTTATGCGTTATGCGTCATGCGTTATGCGTTATGCGTTATGCGTTATGCGTTATGCGTTATGCGTTATGCGTTATGCGTTATGCGTTATGCGTTATGCGTTATGCGTCATGCGTTATGGGTTTTGCGTTATGCGTTATGCGTTATGCGTTATGCGTTCTGCGTTATGCGTTATGCGTTATGCGTTATGCGTTATGCGTTATGCGTTATGCGTTATGCGTTATGCGTTATGCGTCATGCGTTATGGGTTTTGCGTTATGCGTAATGCGTTATGCGTTATGCATTATGCGTTATGCGTTATGCGTTATGCGTTATGCGTTATGCGTGGTGCGTTGTGCGTTATGCTTTATGTGTTAGGCGTTATGGGTTTTGCGTTATGCGTAATGCGTTATGCGTTATGCGTTATGCGTTATGCGTTATGCGTTATGCGTTATGCGTTATGCGTTATGCGTTATGCGTTATGAGTCATGCGTTATGCGCTATGTGTTATGGGTTATGCGTTATACGTAATGCGTTATCCGTTATGCGTTATGCGTTGTACGTTATGCGTTAGGCATTATGCGTTATGCTTTATGCGTTATGCGTTATGCGTTATGCGTTATGCGTTATGCGTTATGCGTTATGCGTTATGCGTTATGCGTTATGCGTTATGCGTTATGCGTTATGCGTTATGCGTTATGCGTTATGCGTTATGCGTTATGCGTTATGCGTTATGCGTTATGCGTTATGCGTTATGCGTTATGCGTTATGCGTTATGCGTTATGCGTTATGCGTTATGCGTTATGCGTTATGCGTTATGCGTTATGCGTTATGCGTTATGCGTTATGCGTTATGCGTTATGCGTTATGCGTTATGCGTTATGCGTTATGCGTTATGCGTTATGCGTTATGCGTTATGCGTTATGCGTTATGCGTTATGCGTTATGCGTTATGCGTTATGCGTTATGCGTTATGCGTTATGCGTTATGCGTTATGCGTTATGCGTTATGCGTTGTGCGTCATGCGTTATGCGTTATGCGTTATGCGTTAGGCGTTATGGGTTTTGCGTTATGCGTAATGCGTTATGCGTTATGCGTTATGCGTTATGCGTTATGCGTTATGCGTTATGCGTTATGAGTCATGCGTTATGCGCTATGTGTTATGGGTTATGCGTTATACGTAATGCGTTATGCGTTATGCGTTATGCGTTATGCGTTATGCGTTATGCGTTATGCGTTATGCGTTATGCGTTATGCGTTATGCGTTATGCGTTATGCTTCATGCGTTATGCGTTATGCGTTATGCGTTATGCGTTATGCGTTATGCGTTATGCGTTATGCGTTATGCGTTATGCGTTATGCGTTATGCGTTTTGCGTTATGCGTTATGCGTTATGCGTTATGCGTTATGCGTTATGCGTTATGCGTTAGGCGTTATGCGTTATGCGTTATGCGTTATGCGTCATGCGTTATGCGTTATGCGTTATGCTTATGCCTTATGCGTTATGCGTTATGCGTTATGCGTTATGCTTATGCCTTATGCGTTATGCGTTATGCGTTATGCGTTATGCGTTATGCGTTATGCGTTATGCGTTATGCGTTATGCGTTATGCGTTATGCGTTATGCGTTATGCGTTATGCGTTATGCGTTATGCGTTATGCGTTATGCGTTATGCGTTATGCGTTATGCGTTATGCGTTATGCGTCCTGCGTTATGCGTTATGCGTTATGCGTTAGGCGTTATGGGTTTTGCGTTATGCGTAATGCGTTATGCGTTATGCGTTATGCGTTATGCGTTATGCTTATGCCTTATGCGTTATGCGTTATGCGTTATGCGTTATGCGTTATGCGTTATGCGTCATGCGTTATGCGTTATGCGTCATGCGTTATGCGTTATGCGTTATGCGTTATGCGTTATGCGTTATGCGTTATGCGTTATGCGTTATGCGTTATGCGTTATGCGTTATGCGTTATGCGTTATGCGTTATGCGTTATGCGTTATGCGTTATGCGTTATGCGTTATGCGTTATGCGTTATGCGTTATGCGTTATGCGTCATGCGTTATGGGTTTTGCGTTATGCGTTATGCGTTATGCGTTATGCGTTCTGCGTTATGCGTTATGCGTTAGGCGTTATGGGTTTTGCGTTATGCGTAATGCGTTATGCGTTATGCGTTATGCGTTATGCGTTATGCGTTATGCGTTATGCTTATGCCTTATGCGTTATGCGTTATGCGTTATGCGTTATGCGTTATGCGTTATGCGTCATGCGTTATGCGTTATGCGTCATGCGTTATGCGTTATGCGTTATGCGTTATGCGTTATGCGTTATGCGTTATGCGTTATGCGTTATGCGTTATGCGTTATGCGTTATGCGTCATGCGTTATGGGTTTTGCGTTATGCGTAATGCGTTATGCGTTATGCATTATGCGTTATGCGTTATGCGTTATGCGTTATGCGTTATGCGTTATGCGTTATGCGTTATGCGTTATGCGTTATGCGTTATGCGTTATGCGTTATGCGTTATGCGTTATGCGTTATGCGTTATGCGTTATGCGTTATGCGTTATGCGTTGTACGTTATGCGTTAGGCATTATGCGTTATGCTTCATGCGTTATGCGTTATGCGTTATGCGTTATGCGTTATGCGTTATGCGTTATGCGTTATGCGTTATGCGTTTTGCGTTATGCGTTATGCGTTATGCGTTATGCGTTATGCGTTATGCGTTATGCGTTATGCGTTATGCGTTATGCGTTATGCGTTATGCTTTATGCGTTATGCGTTATGCGTTATGCGTTATGCGTTATGCGTTATGCGTTATGCGTTATGCGTTATGCGTTATGCGTTATGCGTTATGCGTTATGCGTTATGCGTTATGCGTTATGCGTTATGCGTTATGCGTTATGCGTTATGCGTTATGCGTTATGCGTTATGCGTTATGCGTTATGCGTTATGCGTTATGCGTTATGCGTTATGCGTTATGCGTTATGCGTTATGCGTTATGCGTTATGCGTTATGCGTTATGCGTTATGCGTTATGCGTTATGCGTTATGCGTTGTGCGTCATGCGTTATGCGTTATGCGTTATGCGTTATGCGTTAGGCGTTATGGGTTTTGCGTTATGCGTAATGCGTTATGCGTTATGCGTTATGCGTTATGCGTTATGCGTTATGCGTTATGAGTCATGCGTTATGCGCTATGTGTTATGGGTTATGCGTTATACGTAATGCGTTATGCGTTATGCGTTATGCGTTATGCGTTATGCGTTATGCGTTATGCGTTGTGCGTTATGCGTTATGCGTTATGCGTTCTGCGTTATGCGTTATGCGTTATGCGTTATGCGTTATGCGTTATGCGTTGTGCGTCATGCGTTATGCGTTATGCGTTATGCGTTATGCGTTATGCGTTATGCGTTATGCGTTATGCGTTATGCGTTATGCGTTATGCGTTATGCGTTATGCGTTATGCGTTATGCGTTATGCGTTATGCGTTATGCGTTATGCGTTATGCGTTATGCGTTATGCGTTATGCGTTATGCGTTATGCGTTATGCGTTCTGCGTTATGCGTTATGCGTTATGCGTTAGGCGTTATGCGTTATGCGTTATGCGTTATGCGTCATGCGTTATGCGTTATGCGTTATGCTTATGCCTTATGCGTTATGCGTTATGCGTTATGCGTTATGCGTTATGCGTCATGCGTTATGCGTTATGCGTCATGCGTTATGCGTTATGCGTTATGCGTTATGCGTTATACGTTATGCGTTATGCGTTATGCGTTATGCGTTATTGCGTTATGCGTTATGCGTTATGCGTTATGCGTTATGCGTTATGCGTTATGCGTTATGCGTTATGCGTTATGCGTTATGCGTTATGCGTTATGCGTTATGCGTTATGCGTTATGCGTTATGCGTTATGCGTTATGCGTTATGCGTTATGCGTTATGCGTTATGCGTTATGCGTTATGCGTTATGCGTTATGCGTTATGCGTTATGAGTTATGCGTTATGCGTTATGCGTTATGCGTTATGCGTTATGCGTTATGCGTTATGCGTTATGCGTCATGCGTCATGCGTTATGCGTTATGCGTTCTGCGTTATGCGTTATGCGTTATGCGTTATGCGTTATGCGTTAGGCGTTATGGGTTTTGCGTTATGCGTAATGCGTTATGCGTTATGCGTTATGCGTTATGCGTTATGCGTTATGCGTTATGCGTTATGCGTTATGCGTTATGCGTCATGCGTTATGCGTTATGCGTCATGCGTTATGCGTTATGCGTTATGCGTTATGCGTTATGCGTTATGCGTTATGCGTTATGCGTTATGCGTTATGCGTTATGCGTTATGCGTTATGCGTTATGCGTTATGCGTTATGCGTTATGCGTTATGCGTTATGCGTTATGCGTTATGCGTTATGCGTTATGCGTTATGCGTTATGCGTTATGCGTTATGCGTTATGCGTTATGCGTTATGCGTTATGCGTTATGCGTTATGCGTTATGCGTTATGCGTTATGCGTTATGCGTTATGCGTTATGCGTTATGCGTTATGCGTTATGCGTTATGCGTTATGCGTTATGCGTTATGCGTTATGCGTTATGGGTTATGCGTTATGCGTTATGCGTTATGCGTTATGCGTTATGCGTTATACGTAATGCGTTATGCGTTATGCGTTATGCGTTATGCGTTATGCGTTATGCGTTATGCGTTATGCGTTATGCGTTATGCGTTATGCGTTATGCGTTATGCGTTCTGCGTTATGCGTTATGCGTTATGCGTCATGCGTTATGCGTTATGCGTCATGCGTTATGCGTTATGCGTTATGCGTTATGCGTTATGCGTTATGCGTTATGCGTTATGCGTTATGCGTTATGCGTTATGCGTTATGCGTTATGCGTTATGCGTTATGCGTTATGCGTTATGCGTTATGCGTTATGCGTTATGCGTTATGCGTTATGCGTTATGCGTCATGCGTTATGCGTTATGCGTTATGCTTTATGCGTTATGCGTTAAGCGTCATGCGTTATGCGTTATGCGTTATGCGTCATGCGTTATGGGTTTTGCGTTATGCGTAATGCGTTATGCGTTATGCGTTATGCGTTATGCGTTATGCGTTATGCGTTATGCGTTATGCGTTATGCGTTATGCGTTATGCGGTATGCGTTATGCTTATGCCTTATGCGTTATGCGTTATGCGTTATGCGTTATGCGTTATGCGTTAGGCGTTATGGGTTTTGCGTTATGCGTAATGCGTTATGCGTTATGCGTTATGCGTTATGCGTTATGCGTTATGAGTCATGCGTTATGCGCTATGTGTTATGGGTTATGCGTTATACGTAATGCGTTATGCGTTATGCGTTATGCGTTATGCGTTATGCGTTATGCGTTATGCGTTATGCGTTATGCGTTATGCGTTCTGCGTTATGCGTTATGCGTTATGCGTCATGCGTTATGCGTTATGCGTCATGCGTTATGCGTTATGCGTTATGCGTTATGCGTTATGCGTTATGCGTTATGCGTTATGCGTTATGCGTTATGCGTTAGGCGTTATGCGTTATGCGTTATGCGTTATGCGTCATGCGTTATGCGTTATGCGTTATGCTTATGCCTTATGCGTTATGCGTTATGCGTTATGCGTTATGCGTTATGCGTTATGCGTTATGCGTCATGCGTTATGCGTTATGCGTCATGCGTTATGCGTTATGCGTTATGCGTTATGCGTTATACGTTATGCGTTATGCGTTATGCGTTATGCGTTATGCGTTATGCGTTATGCGTTATGCGTTATGCGTTATGCGTTATGCGTTATGCGTTATGCGTTATGCGTTATGCGTTATGCGTTATGGGTTATGCGTTATGCGTTATGCGTTATGCGTTATGCGTTATGCGTTATGCGTTATGCGTTATGCGTTATGCGTTATGCGTTATGCGTTATGCGTTATGCGTTATGCGTTATGCGTTATGCGTTATGCGTTATGCGTTATGCGTTATGCGTTATGCGTTATGCGTTATGCGTTATGCGTTATGCGTTATGCGTTATGCGTTATGCGTTATGCGTTATGCGTTATGCGTTATGCGTTATGCGTTATGCGTTATGCGTTATGCGTTATGCGTTATGCGTTATGCGTTATGCGTTATGCGTTATGCGTTATGCGTTATGCGTTATGCGTTATGCGTTATGCGTTATGCGTTATGCGTTATGCGTTATGCGTTATGCGTTATGCGTTATGCGTTATGCGTTATGCGTTATGCGTTATGCGTTATGCGTTATGAGTCATGCGTTATGCGCTATGTGTTATGGGTTATGCGTTATACGTAATGCGTTATGCGTTATGCGTTATGCGTTGTACGTTATGCGTTAGGCATTATGCGTTATGCGTTATGCGTTATGCGTTATGCGTTATGCGTTATGCGTTATGCGTTATGCGTTATGCGTTATGCGTTATGCGTTATGCGTCATGCGTCATGCGTTATGCGTTATGCGTTATGCGTTATGCGTTATGCGTTATGCGTCATGCGTCATGCGTTATGCGTTATGCGTTCTGCGTTATGCGTTATGCGTTATGCGTTATGCGTTATGCGTTAGGCGTTATGGGTTTTGCGTTATGCGTAATGCGTTATGCGTTATGCGTTATGCGTTATGCGTTATGCGTTATGCGTTATGCGTTATGCGTTATGCGTTATGCGTCATGCGTTATGCGTTATGCGTCATGCGTTATGCGTTATGCGTTATGCGTTATGCGTTATGCGTTATGCGTTATGCGTTATGCGTTATGCGTTATGCGTTATGCGTTATGCGTTATGCGTTATGCGTTATGCGTTATGCGTTATGCGTTATGCGTTATGCGTTATGCGTTATGCGTTATGCGTTATGCGTTATGCGTTATGCGTTATGCGTTATGCGTTATGCGTTATGCGTTATGCGTTATGCGTTATGCGTTATGCGTTATGCGTTATGCGTTATGCGTTATGCGTTATGCGTTATGCGTTATGCGTTATGCGTTATGCGTTATGCGTTATGCGTTATGGGTTATGCGTTATGCGTTATGCGTTATGCGTTATGCGTTATGCGTTATGCGTTATACGTAATGCGTTATGCGTTATGCGTTATGCGTTATGCGTTATGCGTTATGCGTTATGCGTTATGCGTTATGCGTTATGCGTTATGCGTTATGCGTTCTGCGTTATGCGTTATGCGTTATGCGTCATGCGTTATGCGTTATGCGTCATGCGTTATGCGTTATGCGTTATGCGTTATGCGTTATGCGTTATGCGTTATGCGTTATGCGTTATGCGTTATGCGTTATGCGTTATGCGTTATGCGTTATGCGTTATGCGTTATGCGTTATGCGTTATGCGTTATGCGTTATGCGTTATGCGTTATGCGTTATGCGTTATGCGTCATGCGTTATGCGTTATGCGTTATGCTTTATGCGTTATGCGTTAAGCGTCATGCGTTATGCGTTATGCGTTATGCGTCATGCGTTATGGGTTTTGCGTTATGCGTAATGCGTTATGCGTTATGCGTTATGCGTTATGCGTTATGCGTTATGCGTTATGCGTTATGCGTTATGCGTTATGCGTTATGCGGTATGCGTTATGCTTATGCCTTATGCGTTATGCGTTATGCGTTATGCGTTATGCGTTATGCGTTAGGCGTTATGGGTTTTGCGTTATGCGTAATGCGTTATGCGTTATGCGTTATGCGTTATGCGTTATGCGTTATGAGTCATGCGTTATGCGCTATGTGTTATGGGTTATGCGTTATACGTAATGCGTTATGCGTTATGCGTTATGCGTTATGCGTTATGCGTTATGCGTTATGCGTTATGCGTTATGCGTTATGCGTTATGCGTTCTGCGTTATGCGTTATGCGTTATGCGTCATGCGTTATGCGTTATGCGTCATGCGTTATGCGTTATGCGTTATGCGTTATGCGTTATGCGTTATGCGTTATGCGTTATGCGTTATGCGTTATGCGTTAGGCGTTATGCGTTATGCGTTATGCGTTATGCGTCATGCGTTATGCGTTATGCGTTATGCTTATGCCTTATGCGTTATGCGTTATGCGTTATGCGTTATGCGTTATGCGTTATGCGTCATGCGTTATGCGTTATGCGTCATGCGTTATGCGTTATGCGTTATGCGTTATGCGTTATGCGTTATGCGTTATGCGTTATGCGTTATGCGTTATGCGTTATGCGTTATGCGTTATGCGTTATGCGTTATGCGTTATGCGTTATGCGTTATGCGTTATGCGTTATGCGTTATGCGTTATGCGTTATGCGTTATGCGTTATGCGTTATGCGTTATGCGTTATGCGTTATGCGTTATGCGTTATGCGTTATGCGTTATGCGTTATGCGTTATGCGTTATGCGTTATGCGTTATGCGTTATGCGTTATGCGTTATGCGTTATGCGTTATGCGTTATGCGTTATGCGTTATGCGTTATGCGTTATGCGTTATGCGTTATGCGTTATGCGTTATGCGTTATGCGTTATGCGTTATGCGTTATGCGTTATGCGTTATGCGTTATGCGTTATGCGTTATGCGTTATGCGTTATGCGTTATGCGTTATGCGTTATGCGTTATGCGTTATGCGTTATGCGTTATGCGTTATGCGTTATGAGTCATGCGTTATGCGCTATGTGTTATGGGTTATGCGTTATACGTAATGCGTTATGCGTTATGCGTTATGCGTTGTACGTTATGCGTTAGGCATTATGCGTTATGCTTTATGCGTTATGCGTTATGCGTTATGCCTTATGCGTTATGCGTTATGCGTTATGCGTTATGCGTTATGCGTTATGCGTTATGCGTTATGCGTCATGCGTTATGCGTTATGCGTCATGCGTTATGCGTTATGCGTTATGCGTTATGCGTTATGCGTTATGCGTTATGCGTTATGCGTTATGCGTTATGCGTTATGCGTTATGCGTTATGCGTTATGCGTTATGCGTTATGCGTTATGCGTTATGCGTTATGCGTTATGCGTTATGCGTTATGCGTTATGCGTTATGCGTTATGCGTTATGCGTTATGCGTTATGCGTTATGCGTTATGCGTTATGCGTTATGCGTTATGCGTTATGCGTTATGCGTTATGCGTTATGCGTTATGCGTTATGCGTTATGCGTTATGCGTTATGCGTTATGCGTTATGCGTTATGCGTTATGCGTTATGCGTTATGCGTTATGCGTTATGCGTTATGCGTTATGCGTTATGCGTTATGCGTTATGCGTTATGCGTTATGCGTTATGCGTTATGCGTTATGCGTTATGCGTTATGCGTTATGCGTTATGCGTTATGCGTTATGCGTTATGCGTTATGCGTTATGCGTTATGCGTTATGCGTTATGCGTTATGCGTTATGCGTTATGCGTTATGCGTTATGCGTTATGCGTTATGCGTTATGCGTTATGCGTTATGCGTTATGCGTTATGCGTTATGCGTTATGCGTTATGCGTTATGCGTTATGCGTTATGCGTTATGCGTTATGCGTTATGCGTTATGCGTTATGCGTTATGCGTTATGCGTTATGCGTTATGCGTTATGCGTTATGCGTTATGCGTTATGCGTTATGCGTTATGCGTTATGCGTTATGCGTTATGCGTTATGCGTTATGCGTTATGCGTTATGCGTTATGCGTTATGCGTTATGCGTTATGCGTTATGCGTTATGCGTTATGCGTTATGCGTTATGCGTTATGCGTTATGCGTTATGCGTTATGCGTTATGCGTTATGCGTTATGCGTTATGCGTTATGCGTTATGCGTTATGCGTTATGCGTTATGCGTTATGCGTTATGCGTTATGCGTTATGCGTTATGCGTTATGCGTTATGAGTCATGCGTTATGCGCTATGTGTTATGGGTTATGCGTTATACGTAATGCGTTATGCGTTATGCGTTATGCGTTGTACGTTATGCGTTAGGCATTATGCGTTATGCTTTATGCGTTATGCGTTATGCGTTATGCCTTATGCGTTATGCGTTATGCGTTATGCGTTATGCGTTATGCGTTATGCGTTATGCGTTATGCGTCATGCGTTATGCGTTATGCGTCATGCGTTATGCGTTATGCGTTATGCGTTATGCGTTATGCGTTATGCGTTATGCGTTATGCGTTATGCGTTATGCGTTATGCGTTATGCGTTATGCGTTATGCGTTATGCGTTATGCGTTATGCGTTATGCGTTATGCGTTATGCGTTATGCGTTATGCGTTATGCGTTATGCGTTATGCGTTATGCGTTATGCGTTATGCGTTATGCGTTATGCGTTATGCGTTATGCGTTATGCGTTATGCGTTATGCGTTATGCGTTATGCGTTATGCGTTATGCGTTATGCGTTATGCGTTATGCGTTATGCGTTATGCGTTATGCGTTATGCGTTATGCGTTATGCGTTATGCGTTATGCGTTATGCGTTATGCGTTATGCGTTATGCGTTATGCGTTATGCGTTATGCGTTATGCGTTATGCGTTATGCGTTATGCGTTATGCGTTATGCGTTATGCGTTATGCGTTATGCGTTATGCGTTATGCGTTATGCGTTATGCGTTATGCGTTATGCGTTATGCGTTATGCGTTATGCGTTATGCGTTATGCGTTATGCGTTATGCGTTATGCGTTATGCGTTATGCGTTATGCGTTATGCGTTATGCGTTATGCGTTATGCGTTATGCGTTATGCGTTATGCGTTATGCGTTATGCGTTATGCGTTATGCGTTATGCGTTATGCGTTATGCGTTATGCGTTATGCGTTATGCGTTATGCGTTATGCGTTATGCGTTATGCGTTATGCGTTATGCGTTATGCGTTATGCGTTATGCGTTATGCGTTATGCGTTATGCGTCATGCGTTATGCGTTATGCGTTATGCTTTATGCGTTATGCGTTATGCGTCATGCGTTATGCGTTATGCGTTATGCGTTATGCGTCATGCGTTATGCGTTATGCGTTATGCGTTATGCGTTATGCGTTATGCGTTGTGCGTCATGCGTTATGCGTTATGTGTTATGCGTTATGCGTTATGCGTTATGCGTTATGCGTTATGCGTTCTGCGTTATGCGTTATGCGTTATGCGTTATGCGTTATGCGTTATGCGTTATGCGTTAGGCGTTATGGGTTTTGCGTTATGCGTAATGCGTTATGCGTTATGCGTTATGCGTTATGCGTTATGCGTTATACGTTATGACTTTTGCATTATGCGTTATGCCATATGCGTTATGCCATATGCGTTATGCGTTATGCGTTATGCGTTATGCGTTATGCGTTATGCGTTATGCGTTATGCGTTATGCGTTATGCGTTATGCGTTATGCGTTATGCGTTATGCGTTATGCGTTATGCGTTATGCGTTATGCGTTATGCGTCATGCGTTATGCGTTATGCGTTATGCGTTATGCGTTATGCGTTATGCGTTATGCGTTATGCGTTATGCGTTATGCGTTATGCGTTATGCGTTATGCGTTATGCGTTATGCGTTATGCGTTATGCGTTATGCGTTATGCGTTATGCGTTATGCGTTATGCGTTATGCGTTATGCGTTATGCGTTATGACTTTTGCATTATGCGTTATGCGTTATTTGTTATGGGCTATGCGTTATGCCTTACGGTTTATACGTTATGCGTTATGCGTTATGCGTTATGCGTTATGCGTTATGCGTTATGCGTTATGCGTTATGCGTTATGCGTTATGCGTTATGCGTTATGCGTTATGCGTTATGACTTTTGCATTATGCGTTATGCCATATGCGTTATGCGTTATGCGTTATGCGTTATGCGTTATGCGTTATGAGTTTTGCGTTACGCGTTATGCGTTATGCGTTATGCGTTATGCGTTATGCGTTATGCTTATGCCTTATGCGTTATGCGTTATGCGTTATGCGTTATGCGTAATGCGTTATGCGTTATGCGTTATGCGTTATGCGTTATGCGTTATGCGTTATGCGTTATGCGTTATGCGTTGTGCGTCATGCGTTATGCGTTATGCGTTATGCGTTATGCGTTATGCGTTATGCGTTATGCGTTATGCGTTATGCGTTATGCGTTATGCGTTATGCGTTATGCGTTATGCGTTATGCGTTATGCGTTATGCGTTATGCGTTATGCGTTATGCGTTATGCGTTATGCTTATGCCTTATGCGTTATGCGTTATGCGTTATGCGTTATGCGTAATGCGTTATGCGTTATGGGTTTTGCGTTATGCGTAATGCGTTATGCGTAATGCGTTATGCGTTATGCGTTATGCGTTATGCGTTGTGCGTTGTGCGTTATGCG
This sequence comes from Lasioglossum baleicum, assembly GCF_051020765.1. NCBI lineage: Eukaryota > Metazoa > Arthropoda > Insecta > Hymenoptera > Halictidae > Lasioglossum > Lasioglossum baleicum. Next base: position 151,743 of record NW_027469292.1, on the reverse strand, counting down.
TTATGCGTTATGCGTTATGCGTTATGCGTTATGCGTTATGCGTTATGCGTTATGCGTTATGCGTTATGCTTTATGCGTTATGCGTTATGCGTCATGCGTTATGCGTTATGCGTTATGCGTCATGCGTTATGGGTTTTGCGTTATGCGTAATGCGTTATGCGTTATGCGTTATGCGTTATGCGTTATGCGTTATGCGTTATGCGTTATGCGTTATGCGTTATGCGTTATGCGTTATGCGTTATGCGTTATGCGTTATGCGTTATGCGGTATGCGTTATGCTTATGCCTTATGCGTTATGCGTTATGCGTTATGCGTTATGCGTTATGCGTTATGCGTTATGCGTTATGCGTTATGCGTTATGAGTCATGCGTTATGCGCTATGTGTTATGGGTTATGCGTTATACGTAATGCGTTATGCGTTATGCGTTATGCGTTATGCGTTATGCGTTATGCGTTATGCGTTATGCGTTATGCGTTATGCGTTATGCGTTATGCTTATGCCTTATGCGTTATGCGTTATGCGTTATGCGTTATGCGTTATGCGTTATGCGTCATGCGTTATGCGTTATGCGTCATGCGTTATGCGTTATGCGTTATGCGTTATGCGTTATACGTTATGCGTTATGCGTTATGCGTTATGCGTTATGCGTTATGCGTTATGCGTTATGCGTTATGCGTTATGCGTTATGCGTTATGCGTTATGCGTTATGCGTTATGCGTTATGCGTTATGCGTCATGCGTTATGCGTTATGCGTTATGCGTTATGCGTTATGCGTTATGCGTTATGCGTTATGCGTTATGCGTTATGCGTTATGCGTTATGCGTTATGCGTTATGCGTTATGCGTTATGCGTTATGCGTTATGCGTTATGCGTTATGCGTTATGCGTTATGCGTTATGCGTTATGCGTTATGCGTTATGCGTTATGCGTTATGCGTTATGCGTTATGCGTTATGCGTTATGCGTTATGCGTTATGCGTTATGCGTTATGCGTTATGCGTTATGCGTTATGCGTTATGCGTTATGCGTTATGCGTTATGCGTTATGCGTTATGCGTTATGCGTTATGACTTTTGCATTATGCGTTATGCGTTATTTGTTATGGGCTATGCGTTATGCCTTACGGTTTATACGTTATGCGTTATGCGTTATGCGTTATGCGTTATGCGTTATGCGTTATGCGTTATGCGTTATGCGTTATGCGTTATGCGTTATGCGTTATGCGTTATGCGTTATGCGTTATGACTTTTGCATTATGCGTTATGCCATATGCGTTATGCGTTATGCGTTATGCGTTATGCGTTATGCGTTATGAGTTTTGCGTTACGCGTTATGCGTTATGCGTTATGCGTTATGCGTTATGCTTATGCCTTATGCGTTATGCGTTATGCGTTATGCGTTATGCGTAATGCGTTATGCGTTATGCGTTATGCGTTATGCGTTATGCGTTATGCGTTATGCGTTATGCGTTATGCGTTGTGCGTCATGCGTTATGCGTTATGCGTTATGCGTTATGCGTTATGCGTTATGCGTTATGCGTTATGCGTTGTGCGTCATGCGTTATGCGTTATGCGTTATGCGTTATGCGTTATGCGTTATGCGTTATGCGTTATGCGTTATGCGTTATGCGTTATGACTTTTGCATTATGCGTTATGCGTTATGCGTTATGCGTTATGCGTAATGCGTTATGCGTTATGCGTTATGCGTTATGCGTTATGCGTTATGCGTTATGCGTTATGCGTTATGCGTTGTGCGTCATGCGTTATGCGTTATGCGTTATGCGTTATGCGTTATGCGTTATGCGTTATGCGTTATGCGTTATGCGTTATGCGTTATGCGTTATGCGTTATGCGTTATGCGTTATGCGTTATGCGTTATGCGTTATGCGTTATGCGTTATGCGTTATGCGTTATGCGTTATGCGTTATGCGTTATGCTTATGCCTTATGCGTTATGCGTTATGCGTTATGCGTTATGCGTAATGCGTTATGCGTTATGGGTTTTGCGTTATGCGTAATGCGTTATGCGTAATGCGTTATGCGTTATGCGTTATGCGTTATGCGTTGTGCGTTGTGCGTTATGCGTTATGCGTTATGCGTTATGCGTTATGCGTTATGCGTTATGCGTTATGCGTTATGCGTTATGCGTTATGCGTTATGCTTTATGCGTTATGCGTTATGCGTCATGCGTTATGCGTTATGCGTTATGCGTCATGCGTTATGGGTTTTGCGTTATGCGTAATGCGTTATGCGTTATGCGTTATGCTTTATGCGTTATGCGTTAAGCGTCATGCGTTATGCGTTATGCGTTATGCGTCATGCGTTATGGGTTTTGCGTTATGCGTAATGCGTTATGCGTTATGCGTTATGCGTTATGCGTTATGCGTTATGCGTTATGCGTTATGCGTTATGCGTTATGCGTTATGCGGTATGCGTTATGCTTATGCCTTATGCGTTATGCGTTATGCGTTATGCGTTATGCGTTATGCGTTAGGCGTTATGGGTTTTGCGTTATGCGTAATGCGTTATGCGTTATGCGTTATGCGTTATGCGTTATGCGTTATGAGTCATGCGTTATGCGCTATGTGTTATGGGTTATGCGTTATACGTAATGCGTTATGCGTTATGCGTTATGCGTTATGCGTTATGCGTTATGCGTTATGCGTTATGCGTTATGCGTTATGCGTTATGCGTTATGCGTTATGCGTTCTGCGTTATGCGTTATGCGTTATGCGTCATGCGTTATGCGTTATGCGTCATGCGTTATGCGTTATGCGTTATGCGTTATGCGTTATGCGTTATGCGTTATGCGTTATGCGTTATGCGTTAGGCGTTATGCGTTATGCGTTATGCGTTATGCGTCATGCGTTATGCGTTATGCGTTATGCGTTATGCGTTAAGCGTTATTTGCGTTATGGGTTATGCGTTATGCGTTATGCGTTATGCGTTATGCGTTATGCGTTATGCGTTATGCGTTATGCGTTATGCGTTATGCGTTATGCGTTATGCGTTATGCGTTATGCGTTATGCGTTATGCGTTATGCGTTATGCGTTATGCGTTATGCGTTATGCGTTATGCGTTATGCGTTATGCGTTATGCGTTATGCGTTATGCGTTATGCGTTATGCGTTATGCGTTATGCGTTATGCGTTATGCGTTATGCGTTATGCGTTATGCGTTATGCGTTATGCGTTATGCGTTATGCGTTATGCGTTATGCGTTATGCGTTATGCGTTATGCGTTATGCGTTATGCGTTATGCGTTATGCGTTATGAGTCATGCGTTATGCGCTATGTGTTATGGGTTATGCGTTATACGTAATGCGTTATGCGTTATGCGTTATGCGTTGTACGTTATGCGTTAGGCATTATGCGTTATGCTTTATGCGTTATGCGTTATGCGTTATGCCTTATGCGTTATGCGTTATGCGTTATGCGTTATGCGTTATGCGTTATGCGTTATGCGTTATGCGTCATGCGTTATGCGTTATGCGTCATGCGTTATGCGTTATGCGTTATGCGTTATGCGTTATGCGTTATGCGTTATGCGTTATGCGTTATGCGTTATGCGTTATGCGTTATGCGTTATGCGTTATGCGTTATGCGTTATGCGTTATGCGTTATGCGTTATGCGTTATGCGTTATGCGTTATGCGTTATGCGTTATGCGTTATGCGTTATGCGTTATGCGTTATGCGTTATGCGTTATGCGTTATGCGTTATGCGTTATGCGTTATGCGTTATGCGTTATGCGTTATGCGTTATGCGTTATGCGTTATGCGTTATGCGTTATGCGTTATGCGTTATGCGTTATGCGTTATGCGTTATGCGTTATGCGTTATGCGTTATGCGTTATGCGTTATGCGTTATGCGTTATGCGTTATGCGTTATGCGTTATGCGTTATGCGTTATGCGTTATGCGTTATGCGTTATGCGTTATGCGTTATGCGTTATGCGTTATGCGTTATGCGTTATGCGTTATGCGTTATGCGTTATGCGTTATGCGTTATGCGTTATGCGTTATGCGTTATGCGTTATGCGTTATGCGTTATGCGTTATGCGTTATGCGTTATGCGTTATGCGTTATGCGTTATGCGTTATGCGTTATGCGTTATGCGTTATGCGTTATGCGTCATGCGTTATGCGTTATGCGTTATGCTTTATGCGTTATGCGTTATGCGTCATGCGTTATGCGTTATGCGTTATGCGTTATGCGTCATGCGTTATGCGTTATGCGTTATGCGTTATGCGTTATGCGTTATGCGTTGTGCGTCATGCGTTATGCGTTATGTGTTATGCGTTATGCGTTATGCGTTATGCGTTATGCGTTATGCGTTCTGCGTTATGCGTTATGCGTTATGCGTTATGCGTTATGCGTTATGCGTTATGCGTTAGGCGTTATGGGTTTTGCGTTATGCGTAATGCGTTATGCGTTATGCGTTATGCGTTATGCGTTATGCGTTATACGTTATGACTTTTGCATTATGCGTTATGCCATATGCGTTATGCCATATGCGTTATGCGTTATGCGTTATGCGTTATGCGTTATGCGTTATGCGTTATGCGTTATGCGTTATGCGTTATGCGTTATGCGTTATGCGTTATGCGTTATGCGTTATGCGTTATGCGTTATGCGTTATGCGTCATGCGTTATGCGTTATGCGTTATGCGTTATGCGTTATGCGTTATGCGTTATGCGTTATGCGTTATGCGTTATGCGTTATGCGTTATGCGTTATGCGTTATGCGTTATGCGTTATGCGTTATGCGTTATGCGTTATGCGTTATGCGTTATGCGTTATGCGTTATGCGTTATGCGTTATGCGTTATGCGTTATGCGTTATGCGTTATGCGTTATGCGTTATGCGTTATGCGTTATGCGTTATGCGTTATGCGTTATGCGTTATGCGTTATGCGTTATGCGTTATGCGTTATGCGTTATGCGTTATGCGTTATGCGTTATGCGTTATGCGTTATGCGTTATGACTTTTGCATTATGCGTTATGCGTTATTTGTTATGGGCTATGCGTTATGCCTTACGGTTTATACGTTATGCGTTATGCGTTATGCGTTATGCGTTATGCGTTATGCGTTATGCGTTATGCGTTATGCGTTATGCGTTATGCGTTATGCGTTATGCGTTATGCGTTATGCGTTATGACTTTTGCATTATGCGTTATGCCATATGCGTTATGCGTTATGCGTTATGCGTTATGCGTTATGCGTTATGAGTTTTGCGTTACGCGTTATGCGTTATGCGTTATGCGTTATGCGTTATGCGTTATGCTTATGCCTTATGCGTTATGCGTTATGCGTTATGCGTTATGCGTAATGCGTTATGCGTTATGCGTTATGCGTTATGCGTTATGCGTTATGCGTTATGCGTTATGCGTTATGCGTTGTGCGTCATGCGTTATGCGTTATGCGTTATGCGTTATGCGTTATGCGTTATGCGTTATGCGTTATGCGTTATGCGTTATGCGTTATGCGTTATGCGTTATGCGTTATGCGTTATGCGTTATGCGTTATGCGTTATGCGTTATGCGTTATGCGTTATGCGTTATGCTTATGCCTTATGCGTTATGCGTTATGCGTTATGCGTTATGCGTAATGCGTTATGCGTTATGGGTTTTGCGTTATGCGTAATGCGTTATGCGTAATGCGTTATGCGTTATGCGTTATGCGTTATGCGTTGTGCGTTGTGCGTTATGCGTTATGCGTTATGCGTTATGCGTTATGCGTTATGCGTTATGCGTTATGCGTTATGCGTTATGCGTTATGCTTTATGCGTTATGCGTTATGCGTCATGCGTTATGCGTTATGCGTTATGCGTCATGCGTTATGGGTTTTGCGTTATGCGTAATGCGTTATGCGTTATGCGTTATGCGTTATGCGTTATGCGTTATGCGTTATGCGTTATGCGTTATGCGTTATGCGTTATGCGTTATGCGTTATGCGTTATGCGTTATGCGTTATGCGTTATGCGGTATGCGTTATGCTTATGCCTTATGCGTTATGCGTTATGCGTTATGCGTTATGCGTTATGCGTTATGCGTTATGCGTTATGCGTTATGCGTTATGAGTCATGCGTTATGCGCTATGTGTTATGGGTTATGCGTTATACGTAATGCGTTATGCGTTATGCGTTATGCGTTATGCGTTATGCGTTATGCGTTATGCGTTATGCGTTATGCGTTATGCGTTATGCGTTATGCTTATGCCTTATGCGTTATGCGTTATGCGTTATGCGTTATGCGTTATGCGTTATGCGTCATGCGTTATGCGTTATGCGTCATGCGTTATGCGTTATGCGTTATGCGTTATGCGTTATACGTTATGCGTTATGCGTTATGCGTTATGCGTTATGCGTTATGCGTTATGCGTTATGCGTTATGCGTTATGCGTTATGCGTTATGCGTTATGCGTTATGCGTTATGCGTTATGCGTTATGCGTCATGCGTTATGCGTTATGCGTTATGCGTTATGCGTTATGCGTTATGCGTTATGCGTTATGCGTTATGCGTTATGCGTTATGCGTTATGCGTTATGCGTTATGCGTTATGCGTTATGCGTTATGCGTTATGCGTTATGCGTTATGCGTTATGCGTTATGCGTTATGCGTTATGCGTTATGCGTTATGCGTTATGCGTTATGCGTTATGCGTTATGCGTTATGCGTTATGCGTTATGCGTTATGCGTTATGCGTTATGCGTTATGCGTTATGCGTTATGCGTTATGCGTTATGCGTTATGCGTTATGCGTTATGCGTTATGCGTTATGCGTTATGCGTTATGCGTTATGCGTTATGCGTTATGCGTTATGACTTTTGCATTATGCGTTATGCGTTATTTGTTATGGGCTATGCGTTATGCCTTACGGTTTATACGTTATGCGTTATGCGTTATGCGTTATGCGTTATGCGTTATGCGTTATGCGTTATGCGTTATGCGTTATGCGTTATGCGTTATGCGTTATGCGTTATGACTTTTGCATTATGCGTTATGCCATATGCGTTATGCGTTATGCGTTATGCGTTATGCGTTATGCGTTATGAGTTTTGCGTTACGCGTTATGCGTTATGCGTTATGCGTTATGCGTTATGCTTATGCCTTATGCGTTATGCGTTATGCGTTATGCGTTATGCGTAATGCGTTATGCGTTATGCGTTATGCGTTATGCGTTATGCGTTATGCGTTATGCGTTATGCGTTATGCGTTGTGCGTCATGCGTTATGCGTTATGCGTTATGCGTTATGCGTTATGCGTTATGCGTTATGCGTTATGCGTTGTGCGTCATGCGTTATGCGTTATGCGTTATGCGTTATGCGTTATGCGTTATGCGTTATGCGTTATGCGTTATGCGTTATGCGTTATGACTTTTGCATTATGCGTTATGCGTTATGCGTTATGCGTTATGCGTAATGCGTTATGCGTTATGCGTTATGCGTTATGCGTTATGCGTTATGCGTTATGCGTTATGCGTTATGCGTTGTGCGTCATGCGTTATGCGTTATGCGTTATGCGTTATGCGTTATGCGTTATGCGTTATGCGTTATGCGTTATGCGTTATGCGTTATGCGTTATGCGTTATGCGTTATGCGTTATGCGTTATGCGTTATGCGTTATGCGTTATGCGTTATGCGTTATGCGTTATGCGTTATGCGTTATGCGTTATGCGTTATGCGTTATGCGTTATGCTTATGCCTTATGCGTTATGCGTTATGCGTTATGCGTTATGCGTAATGCGTTATGCGTTATGGGTTTTGCGTTATGCGTAATGCGTTATGCGTAATGCGTTATGCGTTATGCGTTATGCGTTATGCGTTGTGCGTTGTGCGTTATGCGTTATGCGTTATGCGTTATGCGTTATGCGTTATGCGTTATGCGTTATGCGTTATGCGTTATGCGTTATGCGTTATGCTTTATGCGTTATGCGTTATGCGTCATGCGTTATGCGTTATGCGTTATGCGTCATGCGTTATGGGTTTTGCGTTATGCGTAATGCGTTATGCGTTATGCGTTATGCGTTATGCGTTATGCGTTATGCGTTATGCGTTATGCGTTATGCGTTATGCGTTATGCGTTATGCGTTATGCGTTATGCGGTATGCGTTATGCTTATGCCTTATGCGTTATGCGTTATGCGTTATGCGTTATGCGTTATGCGTTATGCGTTATGAGTCATGCGTTATGCGCTATGTGTTATGGGTTATGCGTTATACGTAATGCGTTATGCGTTATGCGTTATGCGTTATGCGTTATGCGTTATGCGTTATGCGTTATGCGTTATGCGTTATGCGTTATGCGTTATGCGTTATGCGTTCTGCGTTATGCGTTACGCGTTATGCGTCATGCGTTATGCGTTATGCGTCATGCGTTATGCGTTATGCGTTATGCGTTATGCGTTATGCGTTATGCGTTATGCGTTATGCGTTATGCGTTAGGCGTTATGCGTTATGCGTTATGCGTTATGCGTCATGCGTTATGCGTTATGCGTTATGCTTATGCCTTATGCGTTATGCGTTATGCGTTATGCGTTATGCGTTATGCGTTATGCGTTATGCGTCATGCGTTATGCGTTATGCGTCATGCGTTATGCGTAATGCGTTATGCGTTATGCGTTATACGTTATGCGTTATGCGTTATGCGTTATGCGTTATGCGTTATGCGTTATGCGTTATGCGTTATGCGTTATGCGTTATGCGTTATGCGTTATGCGTTATGCGTTATGCGTTATGCGTTATGCGTTATGCGTTATGCGTTATGCGTTATGCGTTATGCGTTATGCGTTATGCGTTATGCGTTATGCGTTATGCGTTATGCGTTATGCGTTATGCGTTATGCGTTATGCGTTATGCGTTATGCGTTATGCGTTATGCGTTATGCGTTATGCGTTATGCGTTATGCGTTATGCGTTATGCGTTATGCGTTATGCGTTATGCGTTATGCGTTATGCGTTATGCGTTATGCGTTATGCGTTATGCGTTATGCGTTATGCGTTATGCGTTATGCGTTATGCGTTATGCGTTATGCGTTATGCGTTATGCGTTATGCGTTATGCGTTATGCGTTATGCGTTATGCGTTATGCGTTATGCGTTATGCGTTATGCGTTATGCGTTCTGCGTTATGCGTTCTGCGTTATGCGTTATGCGTTATGCGTTAGGCGTTATGGGTTTTGCGTTATGCGTAATGCGTTATGCGTTATGCGTTATGCGTTATGCTTATGCCTTATGCGTTATGCGTTATGCGTTATGCGTTATGCGTTATGCGTTATGCGTTATGCGTCATGCGTTATGCGTTATGCGTCATGCGTTATGCGTTATGCGTTATGCGTTATGCGTTATGCGTTATGCGTTATGCGTTATGCGTTATGCGTTATGCGTTATGCGTTATGCGTTATGCGTTATGCGTTATGCGTTATGCGTTATGCGTTATGCGTTATGCGTTATGCGTTATGCGTTATGCGTTATGCGTTATGCGTTATGCGTTATGCGTTATGCGTTATGCGTTATGCGTTATGCGTTATGCGTTAGGCGTTATGCGTTATGCGTTATGCGTTATGCGTCATGCGTTATGCGTTATGCGTTATGCTTATGCCTTATGCGTTATGCGTTATGCGTTATGCGTTATGCGTTATGCGTTATGCGTCATGCGTTATGCGTTATGCGTTATGCGTTATGCGTTATGCGTTATGCGTTATGCGTTATGCGTTATGCGTTATGCGTTATGCGTTATGCGTTATGCGTTATGCGTTATGCGTTATGCGTTATGCGTTATGCGTTATGCGTTATGCGTTATGCGTTATGCGTTATGCGTTATGCGTTATGCGTTATGCGTTATGCGTTATGCGTTATGCGTTATGCGTTATGCGTTATGCGTTATGCGTTATGCGTTATGCGTTATGCGTTATGCGTTATGCGTTATGCGTTATGCGTTATGCGTTATGCGTTATGCGTTATGCGTTATGCGTTATGCGTTATGCGTTATGCGTTATGCGTTATGCGTTATGCGTTATGCGTTATGCGTTATGCGTTATGCGTTATGCGTTATGCGTTATGCGTTATGCGTTATGCGTTATGCGTTATGCGTTCTGCGTTATGCGTTCTGCGTTATGCGTTATGCGTTATGCGTTAGGCGTTATGGGTTTTGCGTTATGCGTAATGCGTTATGCGTTATGCGTTATGCGTTATGCTTATGCCTTATGCGTTATGCGTTATGCGTTATGCGTTATGCGTTATGCGTTATGCGTTATGCGTTATGCGTTATGCGTTATGCGTTATGCGTTATGCGTTATGCGTTATGCGTTATGCGTTATGCGTTATGCGTTATGCGTTATGCGTTATGCGTTATGCGTTATGCGTTATGCGTTATGCGTTATGCGTTATGCGTTATGCGTTATGCGTTATGCGTTATGCGTTATGCGTTATGCGTTATGCGTTATGCGTTATGCGTTATGCGTTATGCGTTATGCGTTATGCGTTATGCGTTATGCGTTATGACTTTTGCATTATGCGTTATGCCATATGCGTTATGCGTTATGCGTTATGCGTTATGCGTTATGCGTTATGAGTTTTGCGTTACGCGTTATGCGTTATGCGTTATGCGTTATGCGTTATGCGTTATGCGTTATGCTTATGCCTTATGCGTTATGCGTTATGCGTTATGCGTTATGCGTAATGCGTTATGCGTTATGCGTTATGCGTTATGCGTTATGCGTTATGCGTTATGCGTTATGCGTTGTGCGTCATGCGTTATGCGTTATGCGTTATGCGTTATGCGTTATGCGTTATGCGTTATGCGTTATGCGTTATGCGTTATGCGTTATGCGTTATGCGTTATGCGTTATGCGTTATGCGTTATGCGTTATGCGTTATGCGTTATGCGTTATGCGTTATGCGTTATGCGTTATGCGTTATGCGTTATGCGTTATGCGTTATGCGTTATGCGTTATGCTTATGCCTTATGCGTTATGCGTTATGCGTTATGCGTAATGCGTTATGCGTTATGGGTTTTGCGTTATGCGTAATGCGTTATGCGTAATGCGTTATGCGTTATGCGTTATGCGTTATGCGTTGTGCGTTGTGCGTTATGCGTTATGCGTTATGCGTTATGCGTTATACGTTATGCGTTATGCGTTATGCGTTATGCGTTATGCGTTATGCGTTATGCGTTATGCGTTATGCGTTATGCGTTATGCGTTATGCGTTATGCGTTATGCGTTATGCTTTATGCGTTATGCGTTATGCGTTATGCGTTATGCGTTATGCGTTATGCGTCATGCGTTATGCGTTATGCGTTATGCGTTATGCGTTATGCGTTATGCGTTATGCGTTATGCGTTATGCGTTATGCGTTATGCGTTATGCGTTATGCGTTATGCGTTATGCGTTATGCGTTATGCGTTATGCGTTATGCGTTATGCGTTATGCGTTATGCGTTATGCGTTATGCGTTATGCGTTATGCGTTATGCGTTATGCGTTATGCGTTATGCGTTATGCGTTATGCGTTATGCGTTATGCGTTATGCGTTATGCGTTATGCGTTATGCGTTATGCGTTATGCGTTATGCGTTATGCGTTATGCGTTATGCGTTATGCGTTATGCGTTATGCGTTATGCGTTATGCGTTATGCGTTATGCGTTATGCGTTATGCGTTATGCGTTATGCGTTATGCGTTATGCGTTATGCGTTATGCGTTATGCATTATGCGTTCTGCGTTATGCGTTATGCGTTATGCGTCATGCGTTATGCGTTATGCGTCATGCGTTATGCGTTATGCGTTATGCGTTATGCGTTATGCGTTATGCGTTATGCGTTATGCGTCATGCGTTATGCGTTATGCGTTATGCTTTATGCGTTATGCGTTATGCGTCATGCGTTATGCGTTATGCGTTATGCGTCATGCGTTATGGGTTTTGCGTTATGCGTAATGCGTTATGCGTTATGCATTATGCGTTATGCGTTATGCGTTATGCGTTATGCGTTATGCGTTATGCGTTATGCGTTATGCGTTATGCGTTATGCGTTATGCGTTATGCGTTATGCTTATGCCTTATGCGTTATCCGTTATGCGTTATGCGTTATGCGTTAGGCGTTATGGGTTTTGCGTTATGCGTAATGCGTTATGCGTTATGCGTTATGCGTTATGCGTTATGCGTAATGCGTTATGCGTTATGAGTCATGCGTTATGCGCTATGTGTTATGGGTTATGCGTTATACGTAATGCGTTATGCGTTATGCGTTATGCGTTATGCGTTAGGCGTTATGCGTTATGCGTTATGCGTTATGCGTCATGCGTTATGCGTTATGCGTTATGCTTATGCCTTATGCGTTATGCGTTATGCGTTATGCGTTATGCGTTATGCGTTATGCGTCATGCGTTATGCGTTATGCGTCATGCGTTATGCGTTATGCGTTATGCGTTATGCGTTATACGTTATGCGTTATGCGTTATGCGTTATGCGTTATGCGTTATGCGTTATGCGTTATGCGTTATGCGTTATGCGTTATGCGTTATGCGTTATGCGTTATGCGTTATGCGTTATGCGTTATGCGTTATGCGTTATGCGTTATGCGCTATGCGTTATGCGTTATGCGTTATGCGTTATGCGTTATGCGTTATGCGTTATGCGTTATGCGTTATGCGTTATGCGTTATGCGTTATGCGTTATGCGTTATGCGTTATGCGTTATGCGTTATGCGTTATGCGTTATGCGTTATGCGTTATGCGTTATGCGTTATGCGTTATGCGTTATGCGTTACGCGTTATGCGTTATGCGTTATGCGTTATGCGTTATGCGTTCTGCGTTATGCGTTATGCGTTATGCGTTAGGCGTTATGGGTTTTGCGTTATGCGTAATGCGTTATGCGTTATGCGTTATGCGTTATGCGTTATGCGTTATGCGTTATGCGTTATGCGTTATGCGTTATGCGTTATGCGTTATGCGTTATGCGTTATGCGTTATGCGTTATGCGTTATGCGTTATGCGTTATGCGTTATGCGTTATGCGTTATGCGTTATGCGTTATGCGTTATGCGTTATGCGTTATGCGTTATGCGTTATGCGTTATGCGTTATGCGTTATGCGTTATGCGTTATGCGTTATGCGTTATGCGTTATGCGTTATGCGTTATGCGTTATGCGTTATGCGTTATGCGTTATGCGTTATGCGTTATGCGTTATGCGTTATGCGTTATGCGTTATGCGTTATGCGTTATGCGTTATGCGTTATGCGTTATGCATTATGCGTTCTGCGTTATGCGTTATGCGTTATGCGTCATGCGTTATGCGTTATGCGTCATGCGTTATGCGTTATGCGTTATGCGTTATGCGTTATGCGTTATGCGTTATGCGTTATGCGTCATGCGTTATGCGTTATGCGTTATGCTTTATGCGTTATGCGTTATGCGTCATGCGTTATGCGTTATGCGTTATGCGTCATGCGTTATGGGTTTTGCGTTATGCGTAATGCGTTATGCGTTATGCATTATGCGTTATGCGTTATGCGTTATGCGTTATGCGTTATGCGTTATGCGTTATGCGTTATGCGTTATGCGTTATGCGTTATGCGTTATGCGTTATGCTTATGCCTTATGCGTTATCCGTTATGCGTTATGCGTTATGCGTTAGGCGTTATGGGTTTTGCGTTATGCGTAATGCGTTATGCGTTATGCGTTATGCGTTATGCGTTATGCGTAATGCGTTATGCGTTATGAGTCATGCGTTATGCGCTATGTGTTATGGGTTATGCGTTATACGTAATGCGTTATGCGTTATGCGTTATGCGTTATGCGTTATGCGTTATGCGTTATGCGTTATGCGTTATGCGTTCTGCGTTATGCGTTATGCGTTATGCGTCATGCGTTATGCGTTATGCGTCATGCGTTATGCGTTATGCGTTATGCGTTATGCGTTATGCGTTATGCGTTATGCGTTATGCGTTATGCGTTAGGCGTTATGCGTTATGCGTTATGCGTTATGCGTCATGCGTTATGCGTTATGCGTTATGCTTATGCCTTATGCGTTATGCGTTATGCGTTATGCGTTATGCGTTATGCGTTATGCGTCATGCGTTATGCGTTATGCGTCATGCGTTATGCGTTATGCGTTATGCGTTATGCGTTATACGTTATGCGTTATGCGTTATGCGTTATGCGTTATGCGTTATGCGTTATGCGTTATGCGTTATGCGTTATGCGTTATGCGTTATGCGTTATGCGTTATGCGTTATGCGTTATGCGTTATGCGTTATGCGTTATGCGTTATGCGTTATGCGCTATGCGTTATGCGTTATGCGTTATGCGTTATGCGTTATGCGTTATGCGTTATGCGTTATGCGTTATGCGTTATGCGTTATGCGTTATGCGTTATGCGTTATGCGTTATGCGTTATGCGTTATGCGTTATGCGTTATGCGTTATGCGTTATGCGTTATGCGTTATGCGTTATGCGTTATGCGTTATGCGTTATGCGTTATGCGTTATGCGTTATGCGTTATGCGTTATGCGTTATGCGTTATGCGTTATGCGTTGTGCGTCATGCGTTATGCGTTATGCGTTATGCGTTATGCGTTATGCGTTATGCGTTATGCGTTATGCGTTATGCGTTATGCGTTATGCGTTATGCGTTATGCGTTATGCGTTATGCGTTATGCGTTATGCGTTATGCGTTATGCGTTATGCGTTATGCGTTATGCGTTATGCGTTATGCGTTATGCGTTATGCGTTATGCGTTATGCGTTATGCGTTATGACTTTTGCATTATGCGTTATGCGTTATGCGTTATGGGCTATGCGTTATGCCTTACGGTTTATACGTTATGCGTTATGCGTTATGCGTTATGCGTTATGCGTTATGCGTTATGCGTTATGCGTTATGACTTTTGCATTATGCGTTATGCCATATGCGTTATGCGTTATGCGTTATGCGTTATGCGTTATGAGTTTTGCGTTACGCGTTATGCGTTATGCGTTATGCGTTATGCGTTATGCGTTATGCGTTATGCTTATGCCTTATGCGTTATGCGTTATGCGTTATGCGTTATGCGTAATGCGTTATGCGTTATGCGTTATGCGTTATGCGTTATGCGTTATGCGTTATGCGTTATGCGTTGTGCGTCATGCGTTATGCGTTATGCGTTATGCGTTATGCGTTATGCGTTATGCGTTATGCGTTATGCGTTATGCGTTATGCGTTATGCGTTATGCGTTATGCGTTATGCGTTATGCTTATGCCTTATGCGTTATGCGTTATGCGTTATGCGTTATGCGTTATGCGTAATGCGTTATGCGTTATGGGTTTTGCGTTATGCGTAATGCGTTATGCGTAATGCGTTATGCGTTATGCGTTATGCGTTGTGCGTTGTGCGTTATGCGTTATGCGTTATGCGTTATGCGTCATGCGTTATGCGTTATGCGTTATGCTTATGCCTTATGCGTTATGCGTTATGCGTTATGCGTTATGCGTTATGCGTTATGCGTCATGCGTTATGCGTTATGCGTCATGCGTTATGCGTTATGCGTTATGCGTTATGCGTTATGCGTTATGCGTTATGCGTTATGCGTTATGCGTTATGCGTTATGCGTTATGCGTTATGCGTTATGCGTCATGCGTTATGCGTTATGCGTCATGCGTTATGCGTTATGCGTTATGCGTTATGCGTTATGCGTTATGCGTTATGCGTTATGCGTTATGCGTTATGCGTTAGGCGTTATGCGTCATGCGTTATGCGTTATGCGTCATGCGTTATGCGTTATGCGTTATGCGTTATGCGTTATGCGTTATGCGTTATGCGTTATGCGTTATGCGTTATGCGTTAGGCGTTATGCGTTATGCGTTATGCGTCATGCGTTATGCGTTATGCGTCATGCGTTATGGGTTTTGCGTTATGCGTAATGCGTTATGCGTTATGCATTATGCGTTATGCGTTATGCGTTATGCGTTATGCGTTATGCGTTAGGCGTTATGGGTTTTGCGTTATGCGTAATGCGTTATGCGTTATGCGTTATGCGTTATGCGTTATGCGTTATGCGTTATGCGTTATGCGTTATGAGTCATGCGTTATGCGCTATGTGTTATGGGTTATGCGTTATACGTAATGCGTTATGCGTTATGCGTTATGCGTTATGCGTTATGCATTATGCGTTATGCGTTATGCGTTATGCGTTATGCGTTATGCGTTATGCGTTATGCGTTATGCGTTATGCGTTATGCGTTATGCGTTAGGCGTTATGCGTTATGCGTTATGCGTTATGCGTCATGCGTTATGCGTTATGCGTTATGCTTATGCCTTATGCGTTATGCGTTATGCGTTATGCGTTATGCGTTATGCGTTATGCGTTATGCGTCATGCGTTATGCGTTATGCGTCATGCGTTATGCGTTATGCGTTATGCGTTATGCGTTATACGTTATGCGTTATGCGTTATGCGTTATGCGTTATGCGTTATGCGTTATGCGTTATGCGTTATGCGTTATGCGTTATGCGTTATGCGTTATGCGTTATGCGTTATGCGTTATGCGTTATGCGTTATGCGTTATGCGTTATGCGTTATGCGTTATGCGTTATGCGTTATGCGTTATGCGTTATGCGTTATGCGTTATGCGTCATGCGTTATGCGTTATGCGTTATGCGTTATGCGTTATGCGTTATGCGTTATGCGTTATGCGTTATGCGTTATGCGCTATGCGTTATGCGTTATGCGTTATGCGTTATGCGTTATGCGTTATGCGTTATGCGTTATGCGTTATGCGTTATGCGTTATGCGTTATGCGTTATGCGTTATGCGTTATGCGTTATGCGTTATGCGTTATGCGTTATGCGTTATGCGTTATGCGTTATGCGTTATGCGTTATGCGTTATGCGTTATGCGTTATGCGTTATGCGTTATGCTTATGCCTTATGCGTTATCCGTTATGCGTTATGCGTTATGCGTTAGGCGTTATGGGTTTTGCGTTATGCGTAATGCGTTATGCGTTATGCGTTATGCGTTATGCGTTATGCGTTATGCGTTATGCGTTATGCGTTATGCGTTATGAGTCATGCGTTATGCGCTATGTGTTATGGGTTATGCGTTATACGTAATGCGTTATGCGTTATGCGTTATGCGTTATGCGTTATGCGTTATGCGTTATGCGTTATGCGTTCTGCGTTATGCGTTATGCGTTATGCGTCATGCGTTATGCGTTATGCGTCATGCGTTATGCGTTATGCGTTATGCGTTATGCGTTATGCGTTATGCGTTATGCGTTATGCGTTATGCGTTATGCGTTAGGCGTTATGCGTTATGCGTTATGCGTTATGCGTCATGCGTTATGCGTTATGCGTTATGCTTATGCCTTATGCGTTATGCGTTATGCGTTATGCGTTATGCGTTATGCGTTATGCGTCATGCGTTATGCGTTATGCGTCATGCGTTATGCGTTATGCGTTATGCGTTATGCGTTATACGTTATGCGTTATGCGTTATGCGTTATGCGTTATGCGTTATGCGTTATGCGTTATGCGTTATGCGTTATGCGTTATGCGTTATGCGTTATGCGTTATGCGTTATGCGTTATGCGTTATGCGTTATGCGTTATGCGTTATGCGTTATGCGTTATGCGTTATGCGTTATGCGTTATGCGTTATGCGTTATGCGTTATGCGTTATGCGTTATGCGTTATGCGTTCTGCGTTATGCGTTATGCGTTATGCGTTAGGCGTTATGGGTTTTGCGTTATGCGTAATGCGTTATGCGTTATGCGTTATGCGTTATGCTTATGCCTTATGCGTTATGCGTTATGCGTTATGCGTTATGCGTTATGCGTTATGCGTTATGCGTTATGCGTTATGCGTCATGCGTTATGCGTTATGCGTCATGCGTTATGCGTTATGCGTTATGCGTTATGCGTTATGCGTTATGCGTTATGCGTTATGCGTTATGCGTTATGCGTTATGCGTTATGCGTTATGCGTTATGCGTTATGCGTTATGCGTTATGCGTTATGACTTTTGCATTATGCGTTATGCGTTATGCGTTATGGGCTATGCGTTATGCCTTACGGTTTATACGTTATGCGTTATGCGTTATGCGTTATGCGTTATGCGTTATGCGTTATGCGTTATGCGTTATGCGTTATGACTTTTGCATTATGCGTTATGCCATATGCGTTATGCGTTATGCGTTATGCGTTATGCGTTATGAGTTTTGCGTTACGCGTTATGCGTTATGCGTTATGCGTTATGCGTTATGCGTTATGCTTATGCCTTATGCGTTATGCGTTATGCGTTATGCGTTATGCGTAATGCGTTATGCGTTATGCGTTATGCGTTATGCGTTATGCGTTATGCGTTATGCGTTATGCGTTATGCGTTGTGCGTCATGCGTTATGCGTTATGCGTTATGCGTTATGCGTTATGCGTTATGCGTTATGCGTTATGCGTTATGCGTTATGCGTTATGCGTTATGCGTTATGCGTTATGCGTTATGCGTTATGCGTTATGCGTTATGCGTTATGCGTTATGCGTTATGCGTTATGCTTATGCCTTATGCGTTATGCGTTATGCGTTATGCGTTATGCGTAATGCGTTATGCGTTATGGGTTTTGCGTTATGCGTAATGCGTTATGCGTAATGCGTTATGCGTTATGCGTTATGCGTTGTGCGTTGTGCGTTATGCGTTATGCGTTATGCGTTATGCGTTATGCTTTATGCGTTATGCGTTATGCGTTATGCGTTATGCGTTATGCGTTATGCGTTATGCGTTATGCGTTATGCGTTATGCGTTATGCGTTATGCGTTATGCGTTATGCGTTATGCGTTATGCGTTATGCGTCATGCGTTATGCGTTATGCGTCATGCGTTATGCGTTATGCGTTATGCGTTATGCGTTATGCGTTATGCGTTATGCGTTATGCGTTATGCGTTATGCGTTAGGCGTTATGCGTTATGCGTTATGCGTTATGCGTCATGCGTTATGCGTTATGCGTTATGCTTATGCCTTATGCGTTATGCGTTATGCGTTATGCGTTATGCGTTATGCGTTATGCGTCATGCGTTATGCGTTATGCGTCATGCGTTATGCGTTATGCGTTATGCGTTATGCGTTATACGTTATGCGTTATGCGTTATGCGTTATGCGTTATGCGTTATGCGTTATGCGTTATGCGTTATGCGTTATGCGTTATGCGTTATGCGTTATGCGTTATGCGTTATGCGTTATGCGTTATGGGTTATGCGTTATGCGTTATGCGTTATGCGTTTTGCGTTATGCGTTATGCGTTATGCGTTATGCGTTATGCGTTATGCGTTATGCGTTATGCGTTATGCGTTATGCGTTATGCGTTATGCGTTATGCGTTATGCGTTATGCGTTATGCGTTATGCGTTATGCGTCATGCGTCATGCGTCATGCGTTATGCGTCATGCGTTATGCGTTATGCGTTATGCGTTATGCGTTATGCGTTATGCGTTATGCGTTATGCGTTATGCATTATGCGTTATGCGTTATGCGTTATGCGTTATGCGTTATGCGTTATGCGTTATGCGTTATGCGTTATGGGTTTTGCGTTATGCGTAATGCGTTATGCGTTATGCATTATGCGTTATGCGTTATGCGTTATGCGTTATGCGTCATGCGTTATGCGTTATGCGTTATGCGTTATGCGTTATGCGTTATGCGTCATGCGTTATGCGTTATGCGTTATGCGTTATGCGTTATGCGTTATGCGTTATGCGTTATGCGTTATGCGTTATGCGTTATGCGTTATGCGTTATGCGTCATGCGTTATGCGTTATGCGTCATGCGTTATGCGTTATGCGTTATGCGTTATGCGTTATGCGTTATGCGTTATGCGTTATGCGTTATGCGTTATGCGTTAGGCGTTATGCGTTATGCGTTATGCGTCATGCGTTATGCGTTATGCGTCATGCGTTATGGGTTTTGCGTTATGCGTAATACGTTATGCGTTATGCATTATGCGTTATGCGTTATGCGTTATGCGTTATGCGTTATGCGTTATGCGTTATGCGTTATGCGTTATGCGTTATGCGTTATGCTTATGCCTTATGCGTTATGCGTTATGCTTATGCCTTATGCGTTATGCGTTATGCGTTATGCGTTATGCGTTAGGCGTTATGGGTTTTGCGTTATGCGTAATGCGTTATGCGTTATGCGTTATGCGTTATGCGTTATGCGTTATGCGTTATGAGTCATGCGTTATGCGCTATGTGTTATGGGTTATGCGTTATACGTAATGCGTTATGCGTTATGCGTTATGCGTTATTCATTATGCGTTATGCGTTATGCGTTATGCGTTATGCGTTATGCGTTATGCGTTATGCGTTATGCGTTATGCGTTATGCGTTAGGCGTTATGCGTTATGCGTTATGCGTTATGCGTCATGCGTTATGCGTTATGCGTTATGCTTATGCCTTATGCGTTATGCGTTATGCGTTATGCGTTATGCGTTATGCGTTATGCGTTATGCGTTATGCGTCATGCGTTATGCGTTATGCGTCATGCGTTATGCGTTATACGTTATGCGTTATGCGTTATACGTTATGCGTTATGCGTTATGCGTTATGCGTTATGCGTTATGCGTTATGCGTTATGCGTTATGCGTTATGCGTTATGCGTTATGCGTTATGCGTTATGCGTTATGCGTTATGCGTTATGCGTTATGCGTTATGCGTTATGCGTTATGCGTTATGCGTTATGCGTTATGCGTTATGCGTCATGCGTTATGCGTTATGCGTTATGCGTTATGCGTTATGCGTTATGCGTTATGCGTTATGCGTTATGCGTTATGCGTTATGCGTTATGCGCTATGCGTTATGCGTTATGCGTTATGCGTTATGCGTTATGCGTTATGCGTTATGCGTTATGCGTTATGCGTTATGCGTTATGCGTTATGCGTTATGCGTTATGCGTTATGCGTTATGCGTTATGCGTTATGCGTTATGCGTTATGCGTTATGCGTTATGCGTTATGCGTTATGCGTTATGCGTTATGCGTTATGCGTTATGCGTTATGCGTTATGCGTTATGCGTTATGCGTTATGCGTTATGCGTTATGCGTTATGCGTTATGCGTTATGCGTTATGCGTTATGCGTTATGCGTTATGCGTTATGCGTTATGCGTTATGCGTTATGCGTTATGCGTTATGCGTTATGCGTTATGCGTTATGCGTTATGCGTTATGCGTTATGCGTTATGCGTTATGCGTTATGCGTTATGCGTCATGCGTTATGCGTTATGCGTTATGCTTTATGCGTTATGCGTTATGCGTCATGCGTTATGCGTTATGCGTTATGCGTCATGCGTTATGGGTTTTGCGTTATGCGTAATGCGTTATGCGTTATGCATTATGCGTTATGCGTTATGCGTTATGCGTTATGCGTTATGCGTTATGCGTTATGCGTTATGCGTTATGCGTTATGCGTTATGCGTTATGCGTTATGCGTTATGCGTTATGCTTATGCCTTATACGTTATCCGTTATGCGTTATGCGTTATGCGTTAGGCGTTATGGGTTTTGCGTTATGCGTAATGCGTTATGCGTTATGCGTTATGCGTTATGCGTTATGCGTTATGCGTTATGCGTTATGAGTCATGCGTTATGCGCTATGTGTTATGGGTTATGCGTTATACGTAATGCGTTATGCGTTATGCGTTATGCGTTATGCGTTATGCGTTATGCGTTATGCGTTATGCGTTCTGCGTTATGCGTTATGCGTTATGCGTCATGCGTTATGCGTTATGCGTCATGCGTTATGCGTTATGCGTTATGCGTTATGCGTTATGCGTTATGCGTTATGCGTTATGCGCTATGTGTTATGGGTTATGCGTTATACGTAATGCGTTATGCGTTATGCGTTATGCGTTATGCGTTATGCGTTATGCGTTATGCGTTATGCGTTATGCGTTCTGCGTTATGCGTTATGCGTTATGCGTCATGCGTTATGCGTTATGCGTCATGCGTTATGCGTTATGCGTTATGCGTTATGCGTTATGCGTTATGCGTTATGCGTTATGCGTTATGCGTTATGCGTTAGGCGTTATGCGTTATGCGTTATGCGTTATGCGTCATGCGTTATGCGTTATGCGTTATGCTTATGCCTTATGCGTTATGCGTTATGCGTTATGCGTTATGCGTTATGCGTTATGCGTTATGCGTCATGCGTTATGCGTTATGCGTCATGCGTTATGCGTTATGCGTTATGCGTTATGCGTTATACGTTATGCGTTATGCGTTATGCGTTATGCGTTATGCGTTATGCGTTATGCGTTATGCGTTATGCGTTATGCGTTATGCGTTATGCGTTATGCGTTGCGCGTTGTGCGTTATGCGTTATGCGTTATGCGTTATGCGTTATGCTTTATGCGTTATGCGTTATGCGTTATGCGTTCTGCGTTATGCGTTATGCGTTATGCGTTAGGCGTTATGGGTTTTGCGTTATGCGTAATGCGTTATGCGTTATGCGTTATGCGTTATGCTTATGCCTTATGCGTTATGCGTTATGCGTTATGCGTTATGCGTTATGCGTTATGCGTTATGCGTCATGCGTTATGCGTTATGCGTCATGCGTTATGCGTTATGCGTTATGCGTTATGCGTTATGCGTTATGCGTTATGCGTTATGCGTTATGCGTTATGCGTTATGCGTTATGCGTTATGCGTTATGCGTTATGCGTTATGCGTTATGCGTTGTGCGTCATGCGTTATGCGTTATGCGTTATGCGTTATGCGTTATGCGTTATGCGTTATGCGTTATGCGTTATGCGTTATGCGTTATGCGTTATGCGTTATGCGTTATGCGTTATGCGTTATGCGTTATGCGTTATGCGTTATGCGTTATGCGTTATGCGTTATGCGTTATGCGTTATGCGTTATGCGTTATGCGTTATGCGTTATGACTTTTGCATTATGCGTTATGCGTTATGCGTTATGGGCTATGCGTTATGCCTTACGGTTTATACGTTATGCGTTATGCGTTATGCGTTATGCGTTATGCGTTATGCGTTATGCGTTATGCGTTATGCGTTATGACTTTTGCATTATGCGTTATGCCATATGCGTTATGCGTTATGCGTTATGCGTTATGAGTTTTGCGTTACGCGTTATGCGTTATGCGTTATGCGTTATGCGTTATGCGTTATGCTTATGCCTTATGCGTTATGCGTTATGCGTTATGCGTTATGCGTAATGCGTTATGCGTTATGCGTTATGCGTTATGCGTTATGCGTTATGCGTTATGCGTTATGCGTTATGCGTTGTGCGTTGTGCGTCATGCGTTATGCGTTATGCGTTATGCGTTATGCGTTATGCGTTATGCGTTATGCGTTATGCGTTATGCGTTATGCGTTATGCGTTATGCGTTATGCGTTATGCGTTATGCGTTATGCGTTATGCGTTATGCGTTATGCGTTATGCGTTATGCGTTATGCGTTATGCGTTATGCGTTATGCGTTATGCGTTATGCGTTATGCGTTATGCGTTATGCGTTATGCGTTATGCGTTATGCGTTATGCGTTATGCGTTATGCGTTATGCGTTATGCGTTATGCGTTATGGGTTTTGCGTTATGCGTAATGCGTTATGCGTTATGCATTATGCGTTATGCGTTATGCGTTATGCGTTATGCGTTATGCGTTATGCGTTATGCGTTATGCGTTATGCGTTATGCGTTATGCGTTATGCGTTATGCGTTATGCGTTATGCGTTATGCTTATGCCTTATGCGTTATGCGTTATGCGTTATGCGTTATGCGTTATGCGTTATGCGTTATGCGTTATGCGTTATGCGTTATGCGTTATGCGTTATGCGTTATGCGTTATGCGTTATGCGTTATGCGTTATGCGTTATGCGTTATGCGTTATGCGTTATGCGTTATGCGTTATGCGTTATGCGTTATGCGTTATGCGTTATGCGTTATGCGTTATGCGTTATGACTTTTGCATTATGCGTTATGCGTTATGCGTTATGGGCTATGCGTTATGCCTTACGGTTTATACGTTATGCGTTATGCGTTATGCGTTATGCGTTATGCGTTATGCGTTATGCGTTATGCGTTATGCGTTATGCGTTATGACTTTTGCATTATGCGTTATGCCATATGCGTTATGCGTTATGCGTTATGCGTTATGCGTTATGAGTTTTGCGTTACGCGTTATGCGTTATGCGTTATGCGTTATGCGTTATGCGTTATGCTTATGCCTTATGCGTTATGCGTTATGCGTTATGCGTTATGCGTAATGCGTTATGCGTTATGCGTTATGCGTTATGCGTTATGCGTTATGCGTTATGCGTTATGCGTTATGCGTTGTGCGTCATGCGTTATGCGTTATGCGTTATGCGTTATGCGTTATGCGTTATGCGTTATGCGTTATGCGTTATGCGTTATGCGTTATGCGTTATGCGTTATGCGTTATGCGTTATGCGTTATGCGTTATGCGTTATGCGTTATGCGTTATGCGTTATGCGTTATGCGTTATGCGTTATGCGTTATGCGTTATGCGTTATGCGTTATGCGTTATGCGTTATGCGTCATGCGTCATGCGTCATGCGTTATGCGTCATGCGTTATGCGTTATGCGTTATGCGTTATGCGTTATGCGTTATGCGTTATGCGTTATGCGTTATGCGTTATGCGTTATGCGTTATGCGTTATGCGTTATGCGTTATGCGTTATGCGTTATGCGTTATGCGTTATGCGTTATGCGTTATGCGTTATGCGTTATGCGTTATGCGTTATGCGTTATGCGTTATGCGTTATGCGTTATGGGTTTTGCGTTATGCGTAATGCGTTATGCGTTATGCATTATGCGTTATGCGTTATGCGTTATGCGTTATGCGTTATGCGTTATGCGTTATGGGTTATGCGTTATGCGTTATGCGTTATGCGTTTTGCGTTATGCGTTATGCGTTATGCGTTATGCGTTATGCGTTATGCGTTATGCGTTATGCGTTATGCGTTATGCGTTATGCGTTATGCGTTATGCGTTATGCGTTATGCGTTATGCGTCATGCGTCATGCGTCATGCGTTATGCGTCATGCGTTATGCGTTATGCGTTATGCGTTATGCGTTATGCGTTATGCGTTATGCGTTATGCGTTATGCGTTATGCGTTATGCGTTATGCGTTATGCGTTATGCGTTATGCGTTATGCGTTATGCGTTATGCGTTATGCGTTATGCGTTATGCGTTATGCGTTATGCGTTATGCGTTATGCGTCATGCGTTATGCGTTATGCGTTATGCGTTATGCGTTATGCGTTATGCGTTATGCGTTATGCGTTATGCGTTATGCGTTATGCGTTATGCGCTATGCGTTATGCGTTATGCGTTATGCGTTATGCGTTATGCGTTATGCGTTATGCGTTATGCGTTATGCGTTATGCGTTATGCGTTATGCGTTATGCGTTATGCGTTATGCGTTATGCGTTATGCGTTATGCGTTATGCGTTATGCGTTATGCGTTATGCGTTATGCGTTATGCGTTATGCGTTATGCGTTATGCGTTATGCGTTATGCGTTATGCGTTATGCGTTATGCGTTATGCGTTATGCGTTATGCGTTATGCGTTATGCGTTATGCGTTATGCGTTATGCGTTATGCGTTATGCGTTATGCGTTATGCGTCATGCGTTATGCGTTATGCGTTATGCGTTATGCGTTATGCGTTATGCGTTATGCGTTATGCGTTATGCGTTATGCGTTATGCGTTATGCGCTATGCGTTATGCGTTATGCGTTATGCGTTATGCGTTATGCGTTATGCGTTATGCGTTATGCGTTATGCGTTATGCGTTATGCGTTATGCGTTATGCGTTATGCGTTATGCGTTATGCGTTATGCGTTATGCGTTATGCGTTATGCGTTATGCGTTATGCGTTATGCGTTATGCGTTATGCGTTATGCGTTATGCGTTATGCGTTATGCGTTATGCGTTATGCGTTATGCGTTATGCGTTATGCGTTATGCGTTATGCGTTATGCGTTATGCGTTATGCGTTATGCGTTATGCGTTATGCGTTATGCGTTATGCGTTATGCGTTATGCGTTATGCGTTATGCGTTATGCGTTATGCGTTATGCGTTATGCGTTATGCGTTATGCGTTATGCGTTATGCGTTATGCGTTATGCGTTATGCGTCATGCGTTATGCGTTATGCGTTATGCTTTATGCGTTATGCGTTATGCGTCATGCGTTATGCGTTATGCGTTATGCGTCATGCGTTATGGGTTTTGCGTTATGCGTAATGCGTTATGCGTTATGCATTATGCGTTATGCGTTATGCGTTATGCGTTATGCGTTATGCGTTATGCGTTATGCGTTATGCGTTATGCGTTATGCGTTATGCGTTATGCGTTATGCGTTATGCGTTATGCTTATGCCTTATACGTTATCCGTTATGCGTTATGCGTTATGCGTTAGGCGTTATGGGTTTTGCGTTATGCGTAATGCGTTATGCGTTATGCGTTATGCGTTATGCGTTATGCGTTATGCGTTATGCGTTATGAGTCATGCGTTATGCGCTATGTGTTATGGGTTATGCGTTATACGTAATGCGTTATGCGTTATGCGTTATGCGTTATGCGTTATGCGTTATGCGTTATGCGTTATGCGTTCTGCGTTATGCGTTATGCGTTATGCGTCATGCGTTATGCGTTATGCGTCATGCGTTATGCGTTATGCGTTATGCGTTATGCGTTATGCGTTATGCGTTATGCGTTATGCGTTATGCGTTATGCGTTAGGCGTTATGCGTTATGCGTTATGCGTTATGCGTCATGCGTTATGCGTTATGCGTTATGCTTATGCCTTATGCGTTATGCGTTATGCGTTATGCGTTATGCGTTATGCGTTATGCGTCATGCGTTATGCGTTATGCGTCATGCGTTATGCGTTATGCGTTATGCGTTATGCGTTATACGTTATGCGTTATGCGTTATGCGTTATGCGTTATGCGTTATGCGTTATGCGTTATGCGTTATGCGTTATGCGTTATGCGTTATGCGTTGTGCGTTGTGCGTTATGCGTTATGCGTTATGCGTTATGCGTTATGCTTTATGCGTTATGCGTTATGCGTTATGCGTTCTGCGTTATGCGTTATGCGTTATGCGTTAGGCGTTATGGGTTTTGCGTTATGCGTAATGCGTTATGCGTTATGCGTTATGCGTTATGCTTATGCCTTATGCGTTATGCGTTATGCGTTATGCGTTATGCGTTATGCGTTATGCGTTATGCGTCATGCGTTATGCGTTATGCGTCATGCGTTATGCGTTATGCGTTATGCGTTATGCGTTATGCGTTATGCGTTATGCGTTATGCGTTATGCGTTATGCGTTATGCGCTATGTGTTATGGGTTATGCGTTATACGTAATGCGTTATGCGTTATGCGTTATGCGTTATGCGTTATGCGTTATGCGTTATGCGTTATGCGTTATGCGTTCTGCGTTATGCGTTATGCGTTATGCGTCATGCGTTATGCGTTATGCGTCATGCGTTATGCGTTATGCGTTATGCGTTATGCGTTAGGCGTTATGCGTTATGCGTTATGCGTTATGCGTTATGCGTTAGGCGTTATGCGTTATGCGTTATGCGTTATGCGTCATGCGTTATGCGTTATGCGTTATGCTTATGCCTTATGCGTTATGCGTTATGCGTTATGCGTTATGCGTTATGCGTTATGCGTCATGCGTTATGCGTTATGCGTCATGCGTTATGCGTTATGCGTTATGCGTTATGCGTTATACGTTATGCGTTATGCGTTATGCGTTATGCGTTATGCGTTATGCGTTATGCGTTATGCGTTATGCGTTATGCGTTATGCGTTATGCGTTATGCGTTGTGCGTTGTGCGTTATGCGTTATGCGTTATGCGTTATGCGTTATGCTTTATGCGTTATGCGTTATGCGTTATGCGTTCTGCGTTATGCGTTATGCGTTATGCGTTAGGCGTTATGGGTTTTGCGTTATGCGTAATGCGTTATGCGTTATGCGTTATGCGTTATGCTTATGCCTTATGCGTTATGCGTTATGCGTTATGCGTTATGCGTTATGCGTTATGCGTTATGCGTCATGCGTTATGCGTTATGCGTCATGCGTTATGCGTTATGCGTTATGCGTTATGCGTTATGCGTTATGCGTTATGCGTTATGCGTTATGCGTTATGCGTTATGCGTTATGCGTTATGCGTTATGCGTTATGCGTTATGCGTTATGCGTTATGCGTTGTGCGTCATGCGTTATGCGTTATGCGTTATGCGTTATGCGTTATGCGTTATGCGTTATGCGTTATGCGTTATGCGTTATGCGTTATGCGTTATGCGTTATGCGTTATGCGTTATGCGTTATGCGTTATGCGTTATGCGTTATGCGTTATGCGTTATGCGTTATGCGTTATGCGTTATGCGTTATGCGTTATGCGTTATGCGTTATGCGTTATGACTTTTGCATTATGCGTTATGCGTTATGCGTTATGGGCTATGCGTTATGCCTTACGGTTTATACGTTATGCGTTATGCGTTATGCGTTATGCGTTATGCGTTATGCGTTATGCGTTATGCGTTATGCGTTATGACTTTTGCATTATGCGTTATGCCATATGCGTTATGCGTTATGCGTTATGCGTTATGAGTTTTGCGTTACGCGTTATGCGTTATGCGTTATGCGTTATGCGTTATGCGTTATGCTTATGCCTTATGCGTTATGCGTTATGCGTTATGCGTTATGCGTAATGCGTTATGCGTTATGCGTTATGCGTTATGCGTTATGCGTTATGCGTTATGCGTTATGCGTTATGCGTTGTGCGTTGTGCGTCATGCGTTATGCGTTATGCGTTATGCGTTATGCGTTATGCGTTATGCGTTATGCGTTATGCGTTATGCGTTATGCGTTATGCGTTATGCGTTATGCGTTATGCGTTATGCGTTATGCGTTATGCGTTATGCGTTATGCGTTATGCGTTATGCGTTATGCGTTATGCGTTATGCGTTATGCGTTATGCGTTATGCGTTATGCGTTATGCGTTATGCGTTATGCGTTATGCGTTATGCGTTATGCGTTATGCGTTATGCGTTATGGGTTTTGCGTTATGCGTAATGCGTTATGCGTTATGCATTATGCGTTATGCGTTATGCGTTATGCGTTATGCGTTATGCGTTATGCGTTATGCGTTATGCGTTATGCGTTATGCGTTATGCGTTATGCGTTATGCGTTATGCGTTATGCGTTATGCTTATGCCTTATGCGTTATGCGTTATGCGTTATGCGTTATGCGTTATGCGTTATGCGTTATGCGTTATGCGTTATGCGTTATGCGTTATGCGTTATGCGTTATGCGTTATGCGTTATGCGTTATGCGTTATGCGTTATGCGTTATGCGTTATGCGTTATGCGTTATGCGTTATGCGTTATGCGTTATGCGTTATGCGTTATGCGTTATGCGTTATGCGTTATGCGTTATGACTTTTGCATTATGCGTTATGCGTTATGCGTTATGGGCTATGCGTTATGCCTTACGGTTTATACGTTATGCGTTATGCGTTATGCGTTATGCGTTATGCGTTATGCGTTATGCGTTATGCGTTATGCGTTATGCGTTATGACTTTTGCATTATGCGTTATGCCATATGCGTTATGCGTTATGCGTTATGCGTTATGCGTTATGAGTTTTGCGTTACGCGTTATGCGTTATGCGTTATGCGTTATGCGTTATGCGTTATGCTTATGCCTTATGCGTTATGCGTTATGCGTTATGCGTTATGCGTAATGCGTTATGCGTTATGCGTTATGCGTTATGCGTTATGCGTTATGCGTTATGCGTTATGCGTTATGCGTTGTGCGTCATGCGTTATGCGTTATGCGTTATGCGTTATGCGTTATGCGTTATGCGTTATGCGTTATGCGTTATGCGTTATGCGTTATGCGTTATGCGTTATGCGTTATGCGTTATGCGTTATGCGTTATGCGTTATGCGTTATGCGTTATGCGTTATGCGTTATGCGTTATGCGTTATGCGTTATGCGTTATGCGTTATGCGTTATGCGTTATGCGTCATGCGTCATGCGTCATGCGTTATGCGTCATGCGTTATGCGTTATGCGTTATGCGTTATGCGTTATGCGTTATGCGTTATGCGTTATGCGTTATGCGTTATGCGTTATGCGTTATGCGTTATGCGTTATGCGTTATGCGTTATGCGTTATGCGTTATGCGTTATGCGTTATGCGTTATGCGTTATGCGTTATGCGTTATGCGTTATGCGTTATGCGTTATGCGTTATGCGTTATGGGTTTTGCGTTATGCGTAATGCGTTATGCGTTATGCATTATGCGTTATGCGTTATGCGTTATGCGTTATGCGTTATGCGTTATGCGTTATGGGTTATGCGTTATGCGTTATGCGTTATGCGTTTTGCGTTATGCGTTATGCGTTATGCGTTATGCGTTATGCGTTATGCGTTATGCGTTATGCGTTATGCGTTATGCGTTATGCGTTATGCGTTATGCGTTATGCGTTATGCGTTATGCGTCATGCGTCATGCGTCATGCGTTATGCGTCATGCGTTATGCGTTATGCGTTATGCGTTATGCGTTATGCGTTATGCGTTATGCGTTATGCGTTATGCGTTATGCGTTATGCGTTATGCGTTATGCGTTATGCGTTATGCGTTATGCGTTATGCGTTATGCGTTATGCGTTATGCGTTATGCGTTATGGGTTTTGCGTTATGCGTAATGCGTTATGCGTTATGCATTATGCGTTATGCGTTATGCGTTATGCGTTATGCGTTATGCGTTATGCGTTATGCGTTATGCGTTATGCGTTATGCGTTATGCGTTATGCGTTATGCGTTATGCTTATGCCTTATGCGTTATGCGTTATGCGTTATGCGTTATGCGTTATGCGTTATGCGTTATGCGTTATGCGTTATGCGTTATGCGTTATGCGTTATGCGTTATGCGTTATGCGTTATGCGTTATGCGTTATGCGTTATGCGTTATGCGTTATGCGTTATGCGTTATGCGTTATGCGTTATGCGTTATGCGTTATGCGTTATGCGTTATGCGTTATGCGTTATGCGTTATGCGTTATGCGTTATGCGTTATGCGTTATGCGTTATGCGTTATGCGTTATGCGTTATGCGTTATGCGTCATGCGTTATGCGTTATGCGTTATGCTTTATGCGTTATGCGTTATGCGTCATGCGTTATGCGTTATGCGTTATGCGTTATGGGTTTTGCGTTATGCGTAATGCGTTATGCGTTATGCATTATGCGTTATGCGTTATGCGTTATGCGTTATGCGTTATGCGTTAGGCGTTATGCGTTATGCGTTATGCGTCATGCGTTATGCGTTATGCGTTATGCTTATGCCTTATGCGTTATGCGTTATGCGTTATGCGTTATGCGTTATGCGTTATGCGTCATGCGTTATGCGTTATGCGTCATGCGTTATGCGTTATGCGTTATGCGTTATACGTTATGCGTTATGCGTTATGCGTTATGCGTTATGCGTTATGCGTTATGCGTTATGCGTTATGCGTTATGCGTTATGCGTTATGCGTTATGCGTTATGCGTTATGCGTTATGCGTTATGCGTTATGCGTTATGCGTTATGCGTTATGCGTTGTGCGTCATGCGTTATGCGTTATGCGTTATGCGTTATGCGTTATGCGTTATGCGTTATGCGTTATGCGTTATGCGTTATGCGTTATGCGTTATGCGTTATGCGTTATGCGTTATGCGTTATGCGTTATGCGTTATGCGTTATGCGTTATGCGTTATGCGTTATGCGTTATGCGTTATGACTTTTGCATTATGCGTTATGCGTTATGCGTTATGGGCTATGCGTTATGCCTTACGGTTTATACGTTATGCGTTATGCGTTATGCGTTATGCGTTATGCGTTATGCGTTATGCGTTATGCGTCATGCGTTATGCGTTATGCGTTATGCGTCATGCGTTATGCGTTATGCGTTATGCTTTATGCGTTATGCGTTATGCGTCATGCGTTATGCGTTATGCGTTATGCGTCATGCGTTATGGGTTTTGCGTTATGCGTAATGCGTTATGCGTTATGCATTATGCGTTATGCGTTATGCGTTATGCGTTATGCGTTATGCGTTATGCGTTATGCGTTATGCGTTATGCGTTATGCGTTATGCGTTATGCGTTATGCGTTATGCGTTATGCTTATGCCTTATGCGTTATCCGTTATGCGTTATGCGTTATGCGTTAGGCGTTATGGGTTTTGCGTTATGCGTAATGCGTTATGCGTTATGCGTTATGCGTTATGCGTTATGCGTTATGCGTTATGCGTTATGAGTCATGCGTTATGCGCTATGTGTTATGGGTTATGCGTTATACGTAATGCGTTATGCGTTATGCGTTATGCGTTATGCGTTATGCGTTATGCGTTATGCGTTATGCGTTCTGCGT
Source organism: Lasioglossum baleicum (assembly GCF_051020765.1). Classification (NCBI taxonomy): domain Eukaryota; kingdom Metazoa; phylum Arthropoda; class Insecta; order Hymenoptera; family Halictidae; genus Lasioglossum; species Lasioglossum baleicum. The sequence continues at coordinate 119,340 of NW_027469292.1, read as the reverse complement.
TATGCGTTATGCGTTATGCGTCATGCGTTATGCGTTATGCGTCATGCGTTATGCGTTATGCGTTATGCGTTATGCGTTATGCGTTATGCGTTATGCGTTATGCGTTATGCGTTATGCGTTAGGCGTTATGCGTTATGCGTTATGCGTTATGCGTCATGCGTTATGCGTTATGCGTTATGCTTATGCCTTATGCGTTATGCGTTATGCGTTATGCGTTATGCGTTATGCGTTATGCGTCATGCGTTATGCGTTATGCGTCATGCGTTATGCGTTATGCGTTATGCGTTATGCGTTATACGTTATGCGTTATGCGTTATGCGTTATGCGTTATGCGTTATGCGTTATGCGTTATGCGTTATGCGTTATGCGTTATGCGTTATGCGTTATGCGTTGTGCGTTGTGCGTTATGCGTTATGCGTTATGCGTTATGCGTTATGCTTTATGCGTTATGCGTTATGCGTTATGCGTTCTGCGTTATGCGTTATGCGTTATGCGTTAGGCGTTATGGGTTTTGCGTTATGCGTAATGCGTTATGCGTTATGCGTTATGCGTTATGCTTATGCCTTATGCGTTATGCGTTATGCGTTATGCGTTATGCGTTATGCGTTATGCGTTATGCGTCATGCGTTATGCGTTATGCGTCATGCGTTATGCGTTATGCGTTATGCGTTATGCGTTATGCGTTATGCGTTATGCGTTATGCGTTATGCGTTATGCGTTATGCGTTATGCGTTATGCGTTATGCGTTATGCGTTATGCGTTATGCGTTATGCGTTGTGCGTCATGCGTTATGCGTTATGCGTTATGCGTTATGCGTTATGCGTTATGCGTTATGCGTTATGCGTTATGCGTTATGCGTTATGCGTTATGCGTTATGCGTTATGCGTTATGCGTTATGCGTTATGCGTTATGCGTTATGCGTTATGCGTTATGCGTTATGCGTTATGCGTTATGCGTTATGCGTTATGCGTTATGCGTTATGCGTTATGCGTTATGCGTTATGCGTTATGACTTTTGCATTATGCGTTATGCGTTATGCGTTATGGGCTATGCGTTATGCCTTACGGTTTATACGTTATGCGTTATGCGTTATGCGTTATGCGTTATGCGTTATGCGTTATGCGTTATGCGTTATGCGTTATGCGTTATGCGTTATGACTTTTGCATTATGCGTTATGCCATATGCGTTATGCGTTATGCGTTATGCGTTATGCGTTATGAGTTTTGCGTTACGCGTTATGCGTTATGCGTTATGCGTTATGCGTTATGCGTTATGCTTATGCCTTATGCGTTATGCGTTATGCGTTATGCGTTATGCGTAATGCGTTATGCGTTATGCGTTATGCGTTATGCGTTATGCGTTATGCGTTATGCGTTATGCGTTATGCGTTGTGCGTCATGCGTTATGCGTTATGCGTTATGCGTTATGCGTTATGCGTTATGCGTTATGCGTTATGCGTTATGCGTTATGCGTTATGCGTTATGCGTTATGCGTTATGCGTTATGCGTTATGCGTTATGCGTTATGCGTTATGCGTTATGCGTTATGCGTTATGCGTTATGCGTTATGCGTTATGCGTTATGCGTTATGCGTTATGCGTTATGCGTTATGCGTTATGCGTTATGCGTCATGCGTCATGCGTCATGTGTTATGCGTCATGCGTTATGCGTTATGCGTTATGCGTTATGCGTTATGCGTTATGCGTTATGCGTTATGCGTTATGCGTTATGCGTTATGCGTTATGCGTTATGCGTTATGCGTTATGCGTTATGCGTTATGCGTTATGCGTTATGCGTTATGCGTTATGGGTTTTGCGTTATGCGTAATGCGTTATGCGTTATGCATTATGCGTTATGCGTTATGCGTTATGCGTTATGCGTTATGCGTTATGCGTTATGGGTTATGCGTTATGCGTTATGCGTTATGCGTTTTGCGTTATGCGTTATGCGTTATGCGTTATGCGTTATGCGTTATGCGTTATGCGTTATGCGTTATGCGTTATGCGTTATGCGTTATGCGTTATGCGTTATGCGTTATGCGTTATGCGTTATGCGTCATGCGTCATGCGTCATGCGTTATGCGTCATGCGTTATGCGTTATGCGTTATGCGTTATGCGTTATGCGTTATGCGTTATGCGTTATGCGTTATGCGTTATGCGTTATGCGTTATGCGTTATGCGTTATGCGTTATGCGTTATGCGTTATGCGTTATGCGTTATGCGTTATGCGTTATGCGTTATGCGTTATGCGTTATGCGTTATGCGTTATGCGTTATGCGTTATGCGTTATGCGTTATGCGTTATGCGTTATGCGTTATGCGTTATGCGTTATGCGTTATGCGTTATGCGTTATGCGTTATGCGTTATGCGTTATGCGTTATGCGTCATGCGTTATGCGTTATGCGTTATGCTTTATGCGTTATGCGTTATGCGTCATGCGTTATGCGTTATGCGTTATGCGTTATGGGTTTTGCGTTATGCGTAATGCGTTATGCGTTATGCATTATGCGTTATGCGTTATGCGTTATGCGTTATGCGTTATGCGTTAGGCGTTATGCGTTATGCGTTATGCGTCATGCGTTATGCGTTATGCGTTATGCTTATGCCTTATGCGTTATGCGTTATGCGTTATGCGTTATGCGTTATGCGTCATGCGTTATGCGTTATGCGTCATGCGTTATGCGTTATGCGTTATGCGTTATGCGTTATGCGTTATGCGTTATGCGTTATGCGTTATGCGTTATGCGTTATGCGTTATGCGTTATGCGTTATGCGTTATGCGTTATGCGTTATGCGTTATGCGTTATGCGTTATGCGTTATGCGTTATGCGTTATGCGTTATGCGTTATGCGTTATGCGTTATGCGTTATGCGTTATGCGTTATGCGTTATGCGTTGTGCGTCATGCGTTGTGCGTTATGCGTTATGCGTTATGCGTTATGCGTTATGCGTTATGCGTTATGCGTTATGCGTTATGCGTTATGCGTTATGCGTTATGCGTTATGCGTTATGCGTTATGCGTTATGCGTTATGCGTTATGCGTTATGCGTTATGCGTTATGCGTTATGCGTTATGCGTTATGCGTTATGCGTTATGCGTTATGCGTTATGCGTTATGCGTTATGACTTTTGCATTATGCGTTATGCGTTATGCGTTATGGGCTATGCGTTATGCCTTACGGTTTATACGTTATGCGTTATGCGTTATGCGTTATGCGTTATGCGTTATGCGTTATGCGTCATGCGTTATGCGTTATGCGTTATGCGTTATGCGTTATGCGTTATGCGTTATGCGTCATGCGTTATGCGTTATGCGTCATGCGTTATGCGTTATGCGTTATGCGTTATGCGTTATGCGTTATGCGTTATGCGTTATGCGTTATGCGTTATGCGTTATGCGTTATGCGTTATGCGTTATGCGTTATGCGTTATGCGTTATGCGTTATGCGTTATGCGTTATGCGTTATGCGTTGTGCGTCATGCGTTATGCGTTATGCGTTATGCGTTATGCGTTATGCGTTATGCGTTATGCGTTATGCGTTATGCGTTATGCGTTATGCGTTATGCGTTATGCGTTATGCGTTATGCGTTATGCGTTATGCGTTATGCGTTATGCGTTATGCGTTATGCGTTATGCGTTATGACTTTTGCATTATGCGTTATGCGTTATGCGTTATGGGCTATGCGTTATGCCTTACGGTTTATACGTTATGCGTTATGCGTTATGCGTTATGCGTTATGCGTTATGCGTTATGCGTTATGCGTTATGACTTTTGCATTATGCGTTATGCCATATGCGTTATGCGTTATGCGTTATGCGTTATGCGTTATGCGTTATGAGTTTTGCGTTACGCGTTATGCGTTATGCGTTATGCGTTATGCGTTATGCTTATGCCTTATGCGTTATGCGTTATGCGTTATGCGTTATGCGTAATGCGTTATGCGTTATGCGTTATGCGTTATGCGTTATGCGTTATGCGTTATGCGTTATGCGTTATGCGTTGTGCGTCATGCGTTATGCGTTATGCGTTATGCGTTATGCGTTATGCGTTATGCGTTATGCGTTATGCGTTATGCGTTATGGGTTTTGCGTTATGCGTAATGCGTTATGCGTTATGCATTATGCGTTATGCGTTATGCGTTATGCGTTATGCGTTATGCGTTATGCGTTATGGGTTATGCGTTATGCGTTATGCGTTATGCGTTTTGCGTTATGCGTTATGCGTTATGCGTTATGCGTTATGCGTTATGCGTTATGCGTTATGCGTTATGCGTTATGCGTTATGCGTTATGCGTTATGCGTTATGCGTTATGCGTTATGCGTTATGCGTTATGCGTTATGCGTCATGCGTCATGCGTCATGCGTTATGCGTCATGCGTTATGCGTTATGCGTTATGCGTTATGCGTTATGCGTTATGCGTTATGCGTTATGCGTTATGCGTTATGCGTTATGCGTTATGCGTTATGCGTTATGCGTTATGCGTTATGCGTTATGCGTTATGCGTTATGCGTTATGCGTTATGCGTTATGCGTTATGGGTTTTGCGTTATGCGTAATGCGTTATGCGTTATGCATTATGCGTTATGCGTTATGCGTTATGCGTTATGCGTTATGCGTTATGCGTTATGCGTTATGCGTTATGCGTTATGCGTTATGCGTTATGCGTTATGCGTTATGCGTTATGCTTATGCCTTATGCGTTATGCGTTATGCGTTATGCGTTATGCGTTATGCGTTATGCGTTATGCGTTATGCGTTATGCGTTATGCGTTATGCGTTATGCGTTATGCGTTATGCGTTATGCGTTATGCGTTATGCGTTATGCGTTATGCGTTATGCGTTATGCGTTATGCGTTATGCGTTATGCGTCATGCGTTATGCGTTATGCGTTATGCTTTATGCGTTATGCGTTATGCGTCATGCGTTATGCGTTATGCGTTATGCGTTATGGGTTTTGCGTTATGCGTAATGCGTTATGCGTTATGCATTATGCGTTATGCGTTATGCGTTATGCGTTATGCGTTATGCGTTAGGCGTTATGCGTTATGCGTTATGCGTCATGCGTTATGCGTTATGCGTTATGCTTATGCCTTATGCGTTATGCGTTATGCGTTATGCGTTATGCGTTATGCGTTATGCGTCATGCGTTATGCGTTATGCGTCATGCGTTATGCGTTATGCGTTATGCGTTATGCGTTATACGTTATGCGTTATGCGTTATGCGTTATGCGTTATGCGTTATGCGTTATGCGTTATGCGTTATGCGTTATGCGTTATGCGTTATGCGTTATGCGTTATGCGTTATGCGTTATGCGTTATGCGTTATGCGTTATGCGTTATGCGTTATGCGTTGTGCGTCATGCGTTATGCGTTATGCGTTATGCGTTATGCGTTATGCGTTATGCGTTATGCGTTATGCGTTATGCGTTATGCGTTATGCGTTATGCGTTATGCGTTATGCGTTATGCGTTATGCGTTATGCGTTATGCGTTATGCGTTATGCGTTATGCGTTATGCGTTATGCGTTATGCGTTATGCGTTATGCGTTATGACTTTTGCATTATGCGTTATGCGTTATGCGTTATGGGCTATGCGTTATGCCTTACGGTTTATACGTTATGCGTTATGCGTTATGCGTTATGCGTTATGCGTTATGCGTCATGCGTTATGCGTTATGCGTTATGCGTTATGCGTTATACGTTATGCGTTATGCGTTATGCGTTATGCGTTATGCGTTATGCGTTATGCGTTATGCGTTATGCGTTATGCGTTATGCGTTATGCGTTATGCGTTATGCGTTATGCGTTATGCGTTATGCGTTATGCGTTATGCGTTATGCGTTATGCGTTATGCGTTATGCGTTATGCGTTATGCGTTATGCGTTATGCGTTATGCGTTATGCGTTATGCGTTATGCGTTATGCGTTATGCGTTATGCGTTATGCGTTATGCGTTATGCGTTATGACTTTTGCATTATGCGTTATGCCATATGCGTTATGCGTTATGCGTTATGCGTTATGCTTATGCCTTATGCGTTATGCGTTATGCGTTATGCGTTATGCGTTATGCGTAATGCGTTATGCGTTATGGGTTTTGCGTTATGCGTAATGCGTTATGCGTAATGCGTTATGCGTTATGCGTTATGCGTTGTGCGTTGTCCGTTATGCGTTATGCGTTATGCGTTATGCGTTATGCTTTATGCGTTATGCGTTATGCGTTATGCGTTATGCGTTATGCGTTATGCGTTATGCGTTATGCGTTATGCGTTATGCGTTATGCGTTATGCGTTATGCGTTATGCGTTATGCGTTATGCGTTATGCGTTATGCGTTATGCTTTATGCGTTATGCGTTATGCGTTATGCGTTATGCGTTATGCGTTATGCGTTATGCGTTATGCGTTATGCGTTATGCGTTATGCGTTATGCGTTATGCGTTATGCGTTATGCGTTATGCGTTATGCGTTATGCGTTATGCGTTATGCGTTATGCGTTATGCGTTATGCGTTATGCGTTATGCGTTATGCGTTATGCGTTATGCGTTATGCGTTATGCGTTATGCGTTATGCGTTATGCGTTATGCGTTATGCGTTATGCGTTATGCGTTATGCGTTATGCGTTATGCGTTATGCGTTATGCGTTATGCGTTATGCGTTATGCGTTATGCGTTATGCGTTATGCGTTATGCGTTATGCGTTATGCGTTATGCGTTATGCGTTATGCGTTATGCGTTATGCGTTATGCGTTATGCGTTATGCGTTATGCGTTATGCGTTATGCGTTATGCGTTATGCGTTATGCGTTATGCGTTATGCGTTATGCGTTATGCGTTATGCGTTATGCGTTATGCGTTATGCGTTATGCGTTATGCGTTATGCGTTATGCGTTATGCGTTATGCGTTATGCGTTATGCGTTATGCGTTATGCGTTATGCGTTATGCGTTATGCGTTATGCGTCATGCGTTATGCGTTATGCGTTATGCTTTATGCGTTATGCGTTATGCGTCATGCGTTATGCGTTATGCGTTATGCGTTATGCGTCATGCGTTATGCGTTATGCGTTATGCGTTATGCGTTATGCGTTATGCGTTATGCGTTATGCGTTATGCGTTATGCGTTATGCGTTATGCGTTGTGCGTCATGCGTTATGCGTTATGCGTTATGCGTTATGCGTTATGCGTTATGCGTTATGCGTTCTGCGTTATGCGTTATGCGTTATGCGTTATGCGTTATGCGTTAGTCGTTATGGGTTTTGCGTTATGCGTAATGCGTTATGCGTTATGCGTTATGCGTTATGCGTTATGCGTTATGCGTTATGCGTTATGCGTTATGACTTTTGCATTATGCGTTATGCCATATGCGTTATGCGTTATGCGTTATGCGTTATGCGTTATGCGTTATGCGTTATGCGTTATGCGTTATGCGTTATGCGTTATGCTTATGCCTTATGCGTTATGCGTTATGCGTTATGCGTTATGCGTAATGCGTTATGCGTTATGGGTTTTGCGTTATGCGTAATGCGTTATGCGTAATGCGTTATGCGTAATGCGTTATGCGTTATGCGTTATGCGTTGTGCGTTGTGCGTTATGCGTTATGCGTTATGCGTTGTGCGTTGTGCGTTATGCGTTATGCGTTATGCGTTATGCGTTATGCTTTATGCGTTATGCGTTATGCGTTATGCGTTATGCGTTATGCGTTATGCGTTATGCGTTATGCGTTATGCGTTATGCGTTATGCGTTATGCGTTATGCGTTATGCGTTATGCGTTATGCGTTATGCGTTATGCGTTATGCGTTATGCGTTATGCGTTATGCGTTATGCGTTATGCGTTATGCGTTATGCGTTATGCGTTATGCGTTATGCGTTATGCGTTATGCGTTATGCGTTATGCGTTATGCGTTATGCGTTATGCGTTATGCGTTATGCGTTATGCGTTATGCGTTATGCGTCATGCGTTATGCGTTATGCGTTATGCGTAATGCGTTATGCGTTATGCGTTATGCGTTATGCGTTATGCGTTATGCGTTATGCGTCATGCGTTATGCGTTATGACTTTTGCATTATGCGTTATGCCATATGCGTTATGCGTTATGCGTTATGCGTTATGCGTTATGCGTTATGCGTTATGCGTTATGCGTCATGCGTTATGCGTTATGCGTTATGCGTTATGCGTTATGCGTTATGCGTTATGCGTTATGCGTTATGCGTTATGCGTTATGCTTATGCCTTATGCGTTATGCGTTATGCGTTATGCGTTATGCGTTATGCGTTATGCGTTATGCGTTATGCGTTATGCGTTATGCGTTATGCGTTATGCGTTATGCGTTATGCGTTATGCGTTATGCGTTATGCGTTATGCGTTATGCGTTATGCGTTATGCGTTATGCGTTATGCGTCATGCGTTATGCGTTATGCGTTATGCTTTATGCGTTATGCGTTATGCGTCATGCGTTATGCGTTATGCGTTATGCGTTATGGGTTTTGCGTTATGCGTAATGCGTTATGCGTTATGCATTATGCGTTATGCGTTATGCGTTATGCGTTATGCGTTATGCGTTAGGCGTTATGCGTTATGCGTTATGCGTCATGCGTTATGCGTTATGCGTTATGCTTATGCCTTATGCGTTATGCGTTATGCGTTATGCGTTATGCGTTATGCGTTATGCGTCATGCGTTATGCGTTATGCGTCATGCGTTATGCGTTATGCGTTATGCGTTATGCGTTATACGTTATGCGTTATGCGTTATGCGTTATGCGTTATGCGTTATGCGTTATGCGTTATGCGTTATGCGTTATGCGTTATGCGTTATGCGTTATGCGTTATGCGTTATGCGTTATGCGTTATGCGTTATGCGTTATGCGTTATGCGTTATGCGTTGTGCGTCATGCGTTATGCGTTATGCGTTATGCGTTATGCGTTATGCGTTATGCGTTATGCGTTATGCGTTATGCGTTATGCGTTATGCGTTATGCGTTATGCGTTATGCGTTATGCGTTATGCGTTATGCGTTATGCGTTATGCGTTATGCGTTATGCGTTATGCGTTATGCGTTATGCGTTATGCGTTATGCGTTATGCGTTATGCGTTATGACTTTTGCATTATGCGTTATGCGTTATGCGTTATGGGCTATGCGTTATGCCTTACGGTTTATACGTTATGCGTTATGCGTTATGCGTTATGCGTTATGCGTTATGCGTCATGCGTTATGCGTTATGCGTTATGCGTTATGCGTTATGCGTTATGCGTTATGCGTTATGCGTTATGCGTTATGCGTTATGCGTTATGCGTTATGCGTTATGCGTTATGCGTTATGCGTTATGCGTTATGCGTTATGCGTCATGCGTTATGCGTTATGCGTTATGCGTAATGCGTTATGCGTTATGCGTTATGCGTTATGCGTTATGCGTTATGCGTTATGCGTTATGCGTTATGACTTTTGCATTATGCGTTATGCCATATGCGTTATGCGTTATGCGTTATGCGTTATGCGTTATGCGTTATGCGTTATGCGTTATGCGTCATGCGTTATGCGTTATGCGTTATGCGTTATGCGTTATGCGTTATGCGTTATGCGTTATGCGTTATGCGTTATGCGTTATGCTTATGCCTTATGCGTTATGCGTTATGCGTTATGCGTTATGCGTTATGCGTTATGCGTTATGCGTTATGCGTTATGCGTTATGCGTTATGCGTTATGCGTTATGCGTTATGCGTTATGCGTTATGCGTTATGCGTTATGCGTTATGCGTTATGCGTTATGCGTTATGCGTTATGCGTTATGCGTCATGCGTTATGCGTTATGCGTTATGCTTTATGCGTTATGCGTTATGCGTCATGCGTTATGCGTTATGCGTTATGCGTTATGGGTTTTGCGTTATGCGTAATGCGTTATGCGTTATGCATTATGCGTTATGCGTTATGCGTTATGCGTTATGCGTTATGCGTTAGGCGTTATGCGTTATGCGTTATGCGTCATGCGTTATGCGTTATGCGTTATGCTTATGCCTTATGCGTTATGCGTTATGCGTTATGCGTTATGCGTTATGCGTTATGCGTCATGCGTTATGCGTTATGCGTCATGCGTTATGCGTTATGCGTTATGCGTTATGCGTTATACGTTATGCGTTATGCGTTATGCGTTATGCGTTATGCGTTATGCGTTATGCGTTATGCGTTATGCGTTATGCGTTATGCGTTATGCGTTATGCGTTATGCGTTATGCGTTATGCGTTATGCGTTATGCGTTATGCGTTATGCGTTATGCGTTGTGCGTCATGCGTTATGCGTTATGCGTTATGCGTTATGCGTTATGCGTTATGCGTTATGCGTTATGCGTTATGCGTTATGCGTTATGCGTTATGCGTTATGCGTTATGCGTTATGCGTTATGCGTTATGCGTTATGCGTTATGCGTTATGCGTTATGCGTTATGCGTTATGCGTTATGCGTTATGCGTTATGCGTTATGCGTTATGACTTTTGCATTATGCGTTATGCGTTATGCGTTATGGGCTATGCGTTATGCCTTACGGTTTATACGTTATGCGTTATGCGTTATGCGTTATGCGTTATGCGTTATGCGTCATGCGTTATGCGTTATGCGTTATGCGTTATGCGTTATACGTTATGCGTTATGCGTTATGCGTTATGCGTTATGCGTTATGCGTTATGCGTTATGCGTTATGCGTTATGCGTTATGCGTTATGCGTTATGCGTTATGCGTTATGCGTTATGCGTTATGCGTTATGCGTTATGCGTTATGCGTTATGCGTTATGCGTTATGCGTTATGCGTTATGCGTTATGCGTTATGCGTTATGCGTTATGCGTTATGCGTTATGCGTTATGCGTTATGCGTTATGCGTTATGCGTTATGCGTTATGCGTTATGCGTTATGCGTTATGACTTTTGCATTATGCGTTATGCCATATGCGTTATGCGTTATGCGTTATGCGTTATGCTTATGCCTTATGCGTTATGCGTTATGCGTTATGCGTTATGCGTTATGCGTAATGCGTTATGCGTTATGGGTTTTGCGTTATGCGTAATGCGTTATGCGTAATGCGTTATGCGTTATGCGTTATGCGTTGTGCGTTGTCCGTTATGCGTTATGCGTTATGCGTTATGCGTTATGCTTTATGCGTTATGCGTTATGCGTTATGCGTTATGCGTTATGCGTTATGCGTTATGCGTTATGCGTTATGCGTTATGCGTTATGCGTTATGCGTTATGCGTTATGCGTTATGCGTTATGCGTTATGCGTTATGCGTTATGCGTTATGCTTTATGCGTTATGCGTTATGCGTTATGCGTTATGCGTTATGCGTTATGCGTTATGCGTTATGCGTTATGCGTTATGCGTTATGCGTTATGCGTTATGCGTTATGCGTTATGCGTTATGCGTTATGCGTTATGCGTTATGCGTTATGCGTTATGCGTTATGCGTTATGCGTTATGCGTTATGCGTTATGCGTTATGCGTTATGCGTTATGCGTTATGCGTTATGCGTTATGCGTTATGCGTTATGCGTTATGCGTTATGCGTTATGCGTTATGCGTTATGCGTTATGCGTTATGCGTTATGCGTTATGCGTTATGCGTTATGCGTTATGCGTTATGCGTTATGCGTTATGCGTTATGCGTTATGCGTTATGCGTTATGCGTTATGCGTTATGCGTTATGCGTTATGCGTTATGCGTTATGCGTTATGCGTTATGCGTTATGCGTTATGCGTTATGCGTTATGCGTTATGCGTTATGCGTTATGCGTTATGCGTTATGCGTTATGCGTTATGCGTTATGCGTTATGCGTTATGCGTTATGCGTTATGCGTTATGCGTTATGCGTTATGCGTTATGCGTTATGCGTTATGCGTTATGCGTCATGCGTTATGCGTTATGCGTTATGCTTTATGCGTTATGCGTTATGCGTCATGCGTTATGCGTTATGCGTTATGCGTTATGCGTCATGCGTTATGCGTTATGCGTTATGCGTTATGCGTTATGCGTTATGCGTTATGCGTTATGCGTTATGCGTTATGCGTTATGCGTTATGCGTTGTGCGTCATGCGTTATGCGTTATGCGTTATGCGTTATGCGTTATGCGTTATGCGTTATGCGTTATGCGTTATGCGTTCTGCGTTATGCGTTATGCGTTATGCGTTATGCGTTATGCGTTAGTCGTTATGGGTTTTGCGTTATGCGTAATGCGTTATGCGTTATGCGTTATGCGTTATGCGTTATGCGTTATGCGTTATGCGTTATGCGTTATGACTTTTGCATTATGCGTTATGCCATATGCGTTATGCGTTATGCGTTATGCGTTATGCGTTATGCGTTATGCGTTATGCGTTATGCGTTATGCGTTATGCGTTATGCTTATGCCTTATGCGTTATGCGTTATGCGTTATGCGTTATGCGTAATGCGTTATGCGTTATGGGTTTTGCGTTATGCGTAATGCGTTATGCGTAATGCGTTATGCGTAATGCGTTATGCGTTATGCGTTATGCGTTGTGCGTTGTGCGTTATGCGTTATGCGTTATGCGTTGTGCGTTGTGCGTTATGCGTTATGCGTTATGCGTTATGCGTTATGCTTTATGCGTTATGCGTTATGCGTTATGCGTTATGCGTTATGCGTTATGCGTTATGCGTTATGCGTTATGCGTTATGCGTTATGCGTTATGCGTTATGCGTTATGCGTTATGCGTTATGCGTTATGCGTTATGCGTTATGCGTTATGCGTTATGCGTTATGCGTTATGCGTTATGCGTTATGCGTTATGCGTTATGCGTCATGCGTTATGCGTTATGCGTTATGCGTTATGCGTTATGCGTTATGCGTTATGCGTTATGCGTTATGCGTTATGCGTTATGCGTTATGCGTTATGCGTTATGCGTTATGCGTTATGCGTTATGCGTTATGCGTTATGCGTTATGCGTTATGCGTTATGCGTTATGCGTTATGCGTTATGCGTTATGCGTTATGCGTTATGCGTTATGCGTTATGCGTTATGCGTTATGCGTTATGCGTTATGCGTTATGCGTTATGCGTTATGCGTTATGCGTTATGCGTTATGCGTTATGCGTTATGCGTTATGCGTTATGCGTTATGCGTTATGCGTTATGCGTTATGCGTTATGCGTTATGCGTTATGCGTTATGCGTTATGCGTTATGCGTTATGCGTTATGCGTTATGCGTTATGCGTTATGCGTTATGCGTTATGCGTTATGCGTTATGCGTTATGCGTTATGCGTTATGCGTTATGCGTTATGCGTTATGCGTTATGCGTTATGCGTTATGCGTTATGCGTTATGCGTTATGCGTTATGCGTTATGCGTTATGCGTTATGCGTTATGCGTTATGCGTTATGCGTTATGCGTTATGCGTTATGCGTTATGCGTTATGCGTTATGCGTTATGCGTTATGCGTTATGCGTTATGCGTTATGCGTTATGCGTTATGCGTTATGCGTTATGCGTTATGCGTTATGCGTTATGCGTTATGCGTTATGCGTTATGCGTTATGCGTTATGCGTTATGCGTTATGCGTTATGCGTTATGCGTTATGCGTTATGCGTTATGCGTTATGCGTTATGCGTTATGCGTTATGCGTTATGCGTTATGCGTTATGCGTTATGCGTAATGCGTTATGCGTTATGCGTTATGCGTTATGCGATATGCGTTATGCGTTATGCGTTATGCGTTATGCGTTATGCGTTATGCGTTATGCGTTATGCGTTATGCGTTATGCGTTATGCGTTATGCGTTATGCGTTATGCGTTATGCGTTATGCGTTATGCGTTATGCGTTATGCGTTATGCGTTATGCGTTGTGCGTTATGCGTTATGCGTTATGCGTTATGCGTCATGCGTTATGGGTTTTGCGTTATGCGTAATGCGTTATGCGTTATGCATTATGCGTTATGCGTTATGTGTTAGGCGTTATGGGTTTTGCGTTATGCGTAATGCGTTATGCGTTATGCGTTATGCGTTATGCGTTATGCGTTATGAGTCATGCGTTATGCGCTATGTGTTATGGGTTATGCGTTATACGTAATGCGTTATGCGTTATGCTTTATGCGTTATGCGTTATGCGTTATGCGTTATGCGTTATGCGTTATGCGTTATGCGTTATGCGTTATGCGTTATGCGTTATGCGTTATGCGTTATGCGTTATGCGTTATGCGTTATGCGTTATGCGTTATGCGTTATGCGTTATGCGTTATGCGTTATGCGTTATGCGTTGTACGTTATGCGTTAGGCATGATGCGTTATGCTTCATGCGTTATGCGTTATGCGTTATGCGTTATGCGTTATGCGTTATGCGTTATGCGTTATGCGTTATGCGTTATGCGTTATGCGTTATGCGTTATGCGTTATGCGTTATGCGTTATGCGTTATGCGTTATGCGTTATGCGTTATGCGTTATGCGTTATGCGTTATGCGTTATGCGTAATGCGTTATGCGTTATGCGTTATGCGTTATGCGTTATGCGTTATGCGTTATGCGTTATGCGTTATGCGTTATGCGTTATGCGTTATGCGTTATGCGTTGTACGTTATGCGTTAGGCATTATGCGTTATGCTTCATGCGTTATGCGTTATGCGTTATGCGTTATGCGTTATGCGTTATGCGTTATGCGTTATGCGTTATGCGTTATGCGTTATGCGTTATGCGTTATGCGTTATGCGTTATGCGTTATGCGTTATGCGTTATGCGTTATGCGTTATGCGTTATGCGTTATGCGTTATGCGTTATGCGTTATGCGTTATGCGTTATGCGTTATGCGTTATGCGTTATGCGTTATGCGTTGTACGATATGCGTTAGGCATTATGCGTTATGCTTCATGCGTTATGCGTTATACGTTATGCGTTATGCGTTATGCGTTATGCGTTATGCGTTATGCGTTATGCGTTATGCGTTATGCGTTATGCGTTATGCGTTATGCGTTATGCGTTATGCGTTATGCGTTATGCGTTATGCGTTATGCGTTATGCGTTATGCGTTATGCGTTATGCGTTATGCGTTATGCGTTATGCGTTATGCGTTATGCGTTATGCGTTATGCGTTATGCTTTATGCGTTATGCGTTATGCGTTATGCGTTATGCGTTATGCGTTATGCGTAATGCGTTATGTGTTATGCGTTATGCGTTATGCGATATGCGTTATGCGTTATGCGTTATGCGTTATGCGTTATGCGTTATGCGTTATGCGTTATGCGTTATGCGTTATGCGTTATGCGTTATGCGTTATGCGTTATGCGTTATGCGTTATGCGTTATGCGTTATGCGTTATGCGTTATGCGTTATGCGTTATGCGTTATGCGTTATGCGTTATGCGTTATGCGTTATGCGTTATGCGTTATGCGTCATGCGTTATGGGTTTTGCGTTATGCGTAATGCGTTATGCGTTATGCATTATGCGTTATGCGTTATGCGTTATGCGTTATGCGTTATGCGTTGTGCGTTGTGCGTTATGCGTTATGTGTTAGGCGTTATGGGTTTTGCGTTATGCGTAATGCGTTATGCGTTATGCGTTATGCGTTATGCGTTATGCGTTATGCGTTATGCTTCATGCGTTATGCGTTATGCGTTATGCGTTATGCGTTATGCGTTATGCGTTATGCGTTATGCGTTATGCGTTATGCGTTATGCGTTATGCGTTATGCGTTATGCGTTATGCGTTATGCGTAATGCGTTATGCGTTATGCGTTATGCGTTATGCGTTATGCGTTATGCGTTATGCGTTATGCGTTATGCGTTATGCGTTATGCGTTATGCGTTATGCGTTATGCGTTATGCGTTATGCGTTATGCGTTATGCGTTGTACGTTATGCGTTAGGCATTATGCGTTATGCTTCATGCGTTATGCGTTATGCGTTATGCGTTATGCGTTATGCGTTATGCGTTATGCGTTATGCGTTATGCGTTATGCGTTATGCGTTATGCGTTATGCGTTATGCGTTATGCGTTATGCGTTATGCGTTATGCGTTATGCGTTATGCGTTATGCGTTATGCGTTATGCGTTATGCGTTATGCGTTATGCGTTATGCGTTATGCGTTATGCGTTATGCGTTATGCGTTATGCGTTATGCGTTATGCGTTATGCGTTATGCGTTATGCGTTATGCGTTATGCGTTATGCGTTATGCGTTATGCGTTATGCGTTATGCGTTGTACGATATGCGTTAGGCATTATGCGTTATGCTTCATGCGTTATGCGTTATGCGTTATGCGTTATGCGTTATGCGTTATGCGTTATGCGTTATGCGTTATGCGTTATGCGTTATGCGTTATGCGTTACGCGTTACGCGTTATGCGTTATGCGTTATGCGTTATGCGTTATGCGTTATGCGTTATGCGTTATGCGTTATGCGTTATGCGTTATGCGTTATGCGTTATGCGTTATGCGTTATGCGTTATGCGTTATGCGTTATGCGTTATGCGTTATGCGTTATGCGTTATGCGTTATGCGTTATGCGTTATGCGTTATGCGTTATGCGTTATGCGTTATGCGTTATGCGTTATGCGTTATGCGTTATGCGTTATGCGTTATGCGTTATGCGTTATGCGTAATGCGTTATGTGTTATGCGTTATGCGTTATGCGATATGCGTTATGCGTTATGCGTTATGCGTTATGCGTTATGCGTTATGCGTTATGCGTTATGCGTTATGCGTTATGCGTTATGCGTTATGCGTTATGCGTTATGCGTTATGCGTTATGCGTTATGCGTTATGCGTTATGCGTCATGCGTTATGGGTTTTGCGTTATGCGTAATGCGTTATGCGTTATGCATTATGCGTTATGCTTTATGCGTTATGCGTTATGCGTTATGCGTTGTGCGTTGTGCGTTATGCGTTATGTGTTAGGCGTTATGGGTTTTGCGTTATGCGTAATGCGTTATGCGTTATGCGATATGCGTTATGCGTTATGCGTTATGAGTCATGCGTTATGCGCTATGTGTTATGGGTTATGCGTTATACGTAATGCGTTATGCGTTATGCTTTATGCGTTATGCGTTATGCGTTATGCGTTATGCGTTATGCGTTATGCGTTATGCGTTATGCGTTATGCGTTATGCGTTATGCGTTATGCGTTATGCGTTATGCGTTATGCGTTATGCGTTATGCGTTATGCGTTATGCGTTATGCGTTATGCGTTATGCGTTATGCGTTATGCGTTATGCGTTATGCGTTATGCGTTATGCGTTATGCGTTATGCGTTATGCGTTATGCGTTATGCGTTATGCGTTATGCGTTATGACTTTTGCATTATGCGTTATGCGTTATGCGTTATGGGCTATGCGTTATGCCTTACGGTTTATACGTTATGCGTTATGCGTTATGCGTTATGCGTTATGCGTTATGCGTTATGCGTTATGCGTTATGCGTTATGCGTTATGCGTTATGACTTTTGCATTATGCGTTATGCCATATGCGTTATGCGTTATGCGTTATGCGTTATGCGTTATGCGTTATGCGTTATGCGTTATGCGTTATGCTTATGCCTTATGCGTTATGCGTTATGCGTTATGCGTTATGCGTTATGCGTTATGCGTTATGCGTTATGCGTTATGCGTTATGCGTTATGCGTTATGCGTTGTACGTTATGCGTTAGGCATTATGCGTTATGCTTCATGCGTTATGCGTTATGCGTTATGCGTTATGCGTTATGCGTTATGCGTTATGCGTTATGCGTTATGCGTTATGCGTTATGCGTTATGCGTTATGCGTTATGCGTTATGCGTTATGCGTTATGCGTTATGCGTTATGCGTTATGCGTTATGCGTTATGCGTTATGCGTTATGCGTTATGCGTTATGCGTTATGCGTTATGCGTTATGCGTTATGCGTTATGCGTTATGCGTTATGCGTTATGCGTTATGCGTTATGCGTTATGCGTTATGCGTTATGCGTTATGCGTTATGCGTTATGCGTTATGCGTTATGCGTTATGCGTTATGCGTTATGCGTTATGCGTTATGCGTTATGCGTTATGCGTTATGCGTTATGCGTTATGCGTTATGCGTTATGCGTTATGCGTTATGCGTTATGCGTTATGCGTTATGCGTTATGCGTTATGCGTTATGCGTTATGCGTTATGACTTTTGCATTATGCGTTATGCGTTATGCGTTATGGGCTATGCGTTATGCCTTACGGTTTATACGTTATGCGTTATGCGTTATGCGTTATGCGTTATGCGTTATGCGTTATGCGTTATGCGTTATGCGTTATGCGTTATGACTTTTGCATTATGCGTTATGCCATATGCGTTATGCGTTATGCGTTATGCGTTATGCGTTATGCGTTATGCGTTATGCGTTATGCGTTATGAGTTTTGCGTTACGCGTTATGCGTTATGCGTTATGCTTATGCCTTATGCGTTATGCGTTATGCGTTATGCGTTATGCGTTATGCGTTATGCGTTATGCGTTATGCGTTATGCGTTATGCGTTATGCGTTATGCGTTATGCGTTATGCGTTATGCGTTATGCGTTATGCGTTATGCGTTCTGCGTTATGCGTTATGCGTTATGCGTCATGCGTTATGCGTTATGCGTTATGCTTTATGCGTTATGCGTTATGCGTTATGCGTCATGCGTTATGCGTTATGCGTTATGCGTCATGCGTTATGCGTTATGCGTTATGCTTTATGCGTTATGCGTTATGCGTCATGCGTTATGCGTTATGCGTTATGCGTTATGCGTCATGCGTTATGGGTTTTGCGTTATGCGTAATGCGTTATGCGTTATGCGTTATGCGTTATGCGTTATGCGTTATGCGTTATGCGTTATGCGTTATGCGTCATGCGTTATGCGTTATGCGTTATGCGTTATGCGTTATGCGTTATGCGTTATGCGTTATGCGTTATGCGTTATGCGTTATGCGTTATGCGTTATGCGTTATGCGTTATGCGTTATGCGTTATGCGTTATGCGTTATGCGTTATGCGTTATGCGTTATGCGTTATGCGTTATGCGTTATGCGTTATGCGTTATGCGTTATGCGTTATGCGTTATGCGTTATGCGTTATGCGTTATGCGTTATGCGTTATGCGTTATGCGTTATGCGTTATGCGTTATGCGTTATGCGTTATGCGTTATGCGTTATGCGTTATGCGTTATGCGTTATGCGTTATGCGTTATGCGTTATGCGTTATGCGCTATGTGTTATGGGTTATGCGTTATACGTAATGCGTTATGCGTTATGCGTTATGCGTTATGCGTTATGCGTTATGCGTTATGCGTTATGCGTTATGCGTTATGCGTTATGCGTTATGCGTTATGCGTTCTGCGTTATGCGTTATGCGTTATGCGTCATGCGTTATGCGTTATGCGTCATGCGTTATGCGTTATGCGTTATGCGTTATGCGTTATGCGTTATGCGTTATGCGTTATGCGTTATGCGTTATGCGTTATGCGTTATGCGTTATGCGTTATGCGTTATGCGTTATGCGTTATGCGTTATGCGTTATGCGTTATGCGTTATGCGTTATGCGTTATGCGTTATGCGTTATGCGTTATGCGTTATGCGTTATGCGTTATGCGTTATGCGTTATGCGTTATGCGTTATGCGTTATGCGTTATGCGTTATGCGTTATGCGTTATGCGTTATGCGTTATGCGTTATGCGTTATGCGTTATGCGTTATGCGTCATGCGTTATGCGTTATGCGTTATGCTTTATGCGTTATGCGTTATGCGTCATGCGTTATGCGTTATGCGTTATGCGTTATGCGTTATGCGTTATGCGTTATGCGTTATGCGTTATGCGTTATGCGTTATGCGTTATGCGTTATGCGTTATGCGTTATGCGTTATGCGTTATGCGTTATGCGTTATGCGTTATGCGTTATGCGTTATGCGTTATGCGTTATGCGTTATGCGTTATGCGTTATGCGTTATGCGTTATGCGTTATGCGTTATGCGTTATGCGTTATGCGTTATGCGTTATGCGTTATGCGTTATGCGTTATGCGTTATGCGTTATGCGTTATGCGTTATGCGTTATGCGTTATGCGTTATGCGTTATGCGTTATGCGTTATGCGTTATGCGTTATGCGTTATGCGTTATGCGTTATGCGTTATGCGTTATGCGTTATGCGTTATGCGTTATGCGTTATGCGTTATGCGTTATGCGTTATGCGTTATGCGTTATGCGTTATGCGTTATGCGTTATGCGTTATGCGTTATGCGTTATGCGTTATGCGTTATGCGTTATGCGTTATGCGTTATGCGTTATGCGTTATGCGTTATGCGTTATGCGTTATGCGTTATGCGTTATGCGTTATGCGTTATGCGTTATGCGTTATGCGTTATGCGTTATGCGTTATGCGTTATGCGTTATGCGTTATGCGTTATGCGTTATGCGTTATGCGTTATGCGTTATGCGTTATGCGTTATGCGTTATGCGTTATGCGTTATGCGTAATGCGTTATGCGTTATGCGTTATGCGTTATGCGATATGCGTTATGCGTTATGCGTTATGCGTTATGCGTTATGCGTTATGCGTTATGCGTTATGCGTTATGCGTTATGCGTTATGCGTTATGCGTTATGCGTTATGCGTTATGCGTTATGCGTTATGCGTTATGCGTAATGCGTTATGCGTTATGCGTTATGCGTTATGCGTTATGCGTTATGCGTTATGCGTTATGCGTTATGCGTTATGCGTTATGCGTTATGCGTTGTACGTTATGCGTTAGGCATTATGCGTTATGCTTCATGCGTTATGCGTTATGCGTTATGCGTTATGCGTTATGCGTTATGCGTTATGCGTTATGCGTTATGCGTTATGCGTTATGCGTTATGCGTTATGCGTTATGCGTTATGCGTTATGCGTTATGCGTTATGCGTTATGCGTTATGCGTTATGCGTTATGCGTTATGCGTTATGCGTTATGCGTTATGCGTTATGCGTTATGCGTTATGCGTTATGCGTTATGCGTTATGCGTTATGCGTTATGCGTTATGCGTTATGCGTTATGCGTTATGCGTTATGCGTTATGCGTTATGCGTTATGCGTTATGCGTTATGCGTTATGCGTTATGCGTTATGCGTTATGCGTTATGCGTTATGCGTTATGCGTTATGCGTTATGCGTTATGCGTTATGCGTTATGCGTTATGCGTTATGCGTTATGCGTTATGCGTTATGCGTTATGCGTTATGCGTTATGCGTTATGCGTTATGCGTTATGCGTTATGCGTTATGCGTTATGCGTTATGCGTTATGCGTTATGCGTTATGCGTTATGCGTTATGCGTTATGCGTTATGCGTTATGCGTTATGCGTTATGCGTTATGCGTTATGCGTTATGCGTCATGCGTTATGCGTTATGCGTTATGCGTTATGCGTTATGCGTTATGCGTCATGCGTTATGCGTTATGCGTTATGCGTTATGCGTCATGCGTTATGCGTTATGCGTTATGCGTTATGCGTTATGCGTTATGCGTTATGCGTTATGCGTTATGCGTTATGCGTTATGCGTTATGCGTTATGCGTTATGCGTTGTGCGTCATGCGTTATGCGTTATGCGTTATGCGTTATGCGTTATGCGTTATGCGTTATGCGTTATGCGTTCTGCGTTATGCGTTATGCGTTATGCGTTATGCGTTATGCGTTAGTCGTTATGGGTTTTGCGTTATGCGTAATGCGTTATGCGTTATGCGTTATGCGTTATGCGTTATGCGTTATGCGTTATGCGTTATGACTTTTGCATTATGCGTTATGCCATATGCGTTATGCGTTATGCGGTATGCGTTATGCGTTATGCGTTATGCGTTATGCGTTATGCGTTATGCGTTATGCGTTATGCGTTATGCGTTGTACGATATGCGTTAGGCATTATGCGTTATGCTTCATGCGTTATGCGTTATGCGTTATGCGTTATGCGTTATGCGTTATGCGTTATGCGTTATGCGTTATGCGTTATGCGTTATGCGTTATGCGTTACGCGTTACGCGTTACGCGTTACGCGTTATGCGTTATGCGTTATGCGTTATGCGTTATGCGTTATGCGTTATGCGTTATGCGTTATGCGTTATGCGTTATGCGTTATGCGTTATGCGTTATGCGTTATGCGTTATGCGTTATGCGTTATGCGTTATGCGTTATGCGTTATGCGTTATGCGTTATGCGTTATGCGTTATGCGTTATGCGTTATGCGTTATGCGTTATGCGTTATGCGTTATGCGTTATGCGTTATGCGTTATGCGTAATGCGTTATGTGTTATGCGTTATGCGTTATGCGATATGCGTTATGCGTTATGCGTTATGCGTTATGCGTTATGCGTTATGCGTTATGCGTTATGCGTTATGCGTTATGCGTTATGCGTTATGCGTTATGCGTTATGCGTTATGCGTTATGCGTTATGCGTTATGCGTCATGCGTTATGGGTTTTGCGTTATGCGTAATGCGTTATGCGTTATGCATTATGCGTTATGCTTTATGCGTTATGCGTTATGCGTTATGCGTTGTGCGTTGTGCGTTATGCGTTATGTGTTAGGCGTTATGGGTTTTGCGTTATGCGTAATGCGTTATGCGTTATGCGATATGCGTTATGCGTTATGCGTTATGAGTCATGCGTTATGCGCTATGTGTTATGGGTTATGCGTTATACGTAATGCGTTATGCGTTATGCTTTATGCGTTATGCGTTATGCGTTATGCGTTATGCGTTATGCGTTATGCGTTATGCGTTATGCGTTATGCGTTATGCGTTATGCGTTATGCGTTATGCGTTATGCGTTATGCGTTATGCGTTATGCGTTATGCGTTATGCGTTATGCGTTATGCGTTATGCGTTATGCGTTATGCGTTATGCGTTATGCGTTATGCGTTATGCGTTATGCGTTATGCGTTATGCGTTATGCGTTATGCGTTATGCGTTATGCGTTATGACTTTTGCATTATGCGTTATGCGTTATGCGTTATGGGCTATGCGTTATGCCTTACGGTTTATACGTTATGCGTTATGCGTTATGCGTTATGCGTTATGCGTTATGCGTTATGCGTTATGCGTTATGCGTTATGCGTTATGCGTTATGACTTTTGCATTATGCGTTATGCCATATGCGTTATGCGTTATGCGTTATGCGTTATGCGTTATGCGTTATGCGTTATGCGTTATGCTTATGCCTTATGCGTTATGCGTTATGCGTTATGCGTTATGCGTTATGCGTTATGCGTTATGCGTTATGCGTTATGCGTTATGCGTTATGCGTTATGCGTTATGCGTTGTACGTTATGCGTTAGGCATTATGCGTTATGCTTCATGCGTTATGCGTTATGCGTTATGCGTTATGCGTTATGCGTTATGCGTTATGCGTTATGCGTTATGCGTTATGCGTTATGCGTTATGCGTTATGCGTTATGCGTTATGCGTTATGCGTTATGCGTTATGCGTTATGCGTTATGCGTTATGCGTTATGCGTTATGCGTTATGCGTTATGCGTTATGCGTTATGCGTTATGCGTTATGCGTTATGCGTCATGCGTTATGCGTTATGCGTTATGCGTTATGCGTTATGCGTTATGCGTTATGCGTTATGCGTTATGCGTTATGCGTTATGCGTTATGCGTTATGCGTTATGCGTTATGCGTTATGCGTTATGCGTTATGCGTTATGCGTTATGCGTTATGCGTTATGCGTTATGCGTTATGCGTTATGCGTTATGCGTTATGCGTTATGCGTTATGCGTTATGCGTTATGCGTTATGCGTTATGCGTTATGCGTTATGCGTTATGCGTTATGCGTTATGCGTTATGACTTTTGCATTATGCGTTATGCGTTATGCGTTATGGGCTATGCGTTATGCCTTACGGTTTATACGTTATGCGTTATGCGTTATGCGTTATGCGTTATGCGTTATGCGTTATGCGTTATGCGTTATGCGTTATGCGTTATGCGTTATGACTTTTGCATTATGCGTTATGCCATATGCGTTATGCGTTATGCGTTATGCGTTATGCGTTATGCGTTATGCGTTATGCGTTATGAGTTTTGCGTTACGCGTTATGCGTTATGCGTTATGCTTATGCCTTATGCGTTATGCGTTATGCGTTATGCGTTATGCGTTATGCGTTATGCGTTATGCGTTATGCGTTATGCGTTATGCGTTATGCGTTATGCGTTATGCGTTATGCGTTATGCGTTATGCGTTATGCGTTATGCGTTCTGCGTTATGCGTTATGCGTTATGCGTCATGCGTTATGCGTTATGCGTTATGCTTTATGCGTTATGCGTTATGCGTTATGCGTCATGCGTTATGCGTTATGCGTTATGCGTCATGCGTTATGCGTTATGCGTTATGCTTTATGCGTTATGCGTTATGCGTCATGCGTTATGCGTTATGCGTTATGCGTTATGCGTCATGCGTTATGGGTTTTGCGTTATGCGTAATGCGTTATGCGTTATGCGTTATGCGTTATGCGTTATGCGTTATGCGTTATGCGTTATGCGTTATGCGTCATGCGTTATGCGTTATGCGTTATGCGTTATGCGTTATGCGTTATGCGTTATGCGTTATGCGTTATGCGTTATGCGTTATGCGTTATGCGTTATGCGTTATGCGTTATGCGTTATGCGTTATGCGTTATGCGTTATGCATTATGCGTTATGCGTTATGCGTTATGCGTTATGCGTTATGCGTTATGCGTTATGCGTTATGCGTTATGCGTTATGCGTTATGCGTTATGCGTTATGCGTTATGCGTTATGCGTTATGCGTTATGCGTTATGCGTTATGCGTTATGCGTTATGCGTTATGCGTTATGCGTTATGCGTTATGCGTTATGCGTTATGCGTTATGCGTTATGCGTTATGCGCTATGTGTTATGGGTTATGCGTTATACGTAATGCGTTATGCGTTATGCGTTATGCGTTATGCGTTATGCGTTATGCGTTATGCGTTATGCGTTATGCGTTATGCGTTATGCGTTATGCGTTATGCGTTCTGCGTTATGCGTTATGCGTTATGCGTCATGCGTTATGCGTTATGCGTCATGCGTTATGCGTTATGCGTTATGCGTTATGCGTTATGCGTTATGCGTTATGCGTTATGCGTTATGCGTTATGCGTTATGCGTTATGCGTTATGCGTTATGCGTTATGCGTTATGCGTTATGCGTTCTGCGTTATGCGTTATGCGTTATGCGTCATGCGTTATGCGTTATGCGTCATGCGTTATGCGTTATGCGTTATGCGTTATGCGTTATGCGTTATGCGTTATGCGTTATGCGTTATGCGTTATGCGTTATGCGTTATGCGTTATGCGTTATGCGTTATGCGTTATGCGTTATGCGTTATGCGTTATGCGTTATGCGTTATGCGTTATGCGTTATGCGTTATGCGTTATGCGTTATGCGTTATGCGTTATGCGTTATGCGTTATGCGTTATGCGTTATGCGTTATGCGTTATGCGTTATGCGTTATGCGTTATGCGTTATGCGTTATGCGTTATGCGTTATGCGTTATGCGTCATGCGTTATGCGTTATGCGTTATGCTTTATGCGTTATGCGTTATGCGTCATGCGTTATGCGTTATGCGTTATGCGTTATGCGTTATGCGTTATGCGTTATGCGTTATGCGTTATGCGTTATGCGTTATGCGTTATGCGTTATGCGTTATGCGTTATGCGTTATGCGTTATGCGTTATGCGTTATGCGTTAGTCGTTATGGGTTTTGCGTTATGCGTAATGCGTTATGCGTTATGCGTTATGCGTTATGCGTTATGCGTTATGCGTTATGCGTTATGCGTTGTGCGTTGTGCGTTATGCGTTATGCGTTATGCGTTGTGCGTTGTGCGTTATGCGTTATGCGTTATGCGTTATGCGTTATGCTTTATGCGTTATGCGTTATGCGTTATGCGTTATGCGTTATGCGTTATGCGTTATGCGTTATGCGTTATGCGTTATGCGTTATGCGTTATGCGTTATGCGTTATGCGTTATGCGTTATGCGTTATGCGTTATGCGTTATGCGTCATGCGTTATGCGTTATGCGTTATGCGTTATGCGTTATGCGTTATGCGTTATGCGTTATGCGTTATGCGTTATGCGTTATGCGTTATGCGTTATGCGTTATGCGTTATGCGTTATGCGTTATGCGTTATGCGTTATGCGTTATGCGTTATGCGTTATGCGTTATGCGTTATGCGTTATGCGTTATGCGTTATGCGTTATGCGTTATGCGTTATGCGTTATGCGTTATGCGTTATGCGTTATGCGTTATGCGTTATGCGTTATGCGTTATGCGTTATGCGTTATGCGTTATGCGTTATGCGTTATGCGTTATGCGTTATGCGTTATGCGTTATGCGTTATGCGTTATGCGTTATGCGTTATGCGTTATGCGTTATGCGTTATGCGTTATGCGTTATGCGTTATGCGTTATGCGTTATGCGTTATGCGTTATGCGTTATGCGTTATGCGTTATGCGTTATGCGTTATGCGTTATGCGTTATGCGTTATGCGTTATGCGTTATGCGTTATGCGTTATGCGTTATGCGTTATGCGTTATGCGTTATGCGTTATGCGTAATGCGTTATGCGTTATGCGTTATGCGTTATGCGATATGCGTTATGCGTTATGCGTTATGCGTTATGCGTTATGCGTTATGCGTTATGCGTTATGCGTTATGCGTTATGCGTTATGCGTTATGCGTTATGCGTTATGCGTTATGCGTTATGCGTTATGCGTTATGCGTTATGCGTTATGCGTTGTGCGTTATGCGTTATGCGTTATGCGTTATGCGTCATGCGTTATGGGTTTTGCGTTATGCGTAATGCGTTATGCGTTATGCATTATGCGTTATGCGTTATGTGTTAGGCGTTATGGGTTTTGCGTTATGCGTAATGCGTTATGCGTTATGCGTTATGCGTTATGCGTTATGCGTTATGAGTCATGCGTTATGCGCTATGTGTTATGGGTTATGCGTTATACGTAATGCGTTATGCGTTATGCTTTATGCGTTATGCGTTATGCGTTATGCGTTATGCGTTATGCGTTATGCGTTATGCGTTATGCGTTATGCGTTATGCGTTATGCGTTATGCGTTATGCGTTATGCGTTATGCGTTATGCGTTATGCGTTATGCGTTATGCGTTATGCGTTATGCGTTATGCGTTATGCGTTATGCGTTATGCGTTGTACGTTATGCGTTAGGCATTATGCGTTATGCTTCATGCGTTATGCGTTATGCGTTATGCGTTATGCGTTATGCGTTATGCGTTATGCGTTATGCGTTATGCGTTATGCGTTATGCGTTATGCGTTATGCGTTATGCGTTATGCGTTATGCGTTATGCGTTATGCGTTATGCGTTATGCGTTATGCGTTATGCGTTATGCGTTATGCGTTATGCGTAATGCGTTATGCGTTATGCGTTATGCGTTATGCGTTATGCGTTATGCGTTATGCGTTATGCGTTATGCGTTATGCGTTATGCGTTATGCGTTATGCGTTGTACGTTATGCGTTAGGCATTATGCGTTATGCTTCATGCGTTATGCGTTATGCGTTATGCGTTATGCGTTATGCGTTATGCGTTATGCGTTATGCGTTATGCGTTATGCGTTATGCGTTATGCGTTATGCGTTATGCGTTATGCGTTATGCGTTATGCGTTATGCGTTATGCGTTATGCGTTATGCGTTATGCGTTATGCGTTATGCGTAATGCGTTATGCGTTATGCGTTATGCGTTATGCGTTATGCGTTATGCGTTATGCGTTATGCGTTATGCGTTATGCGTTATGCGTTATGCGTTATGCGTTATGCGTTATGCGTTATGCGTTATGCGTTATGCGTTATGCGTTATGCGTTGTACGATATGCGTTAGGCATTATGCGTTATGCTTCATGCGTTATGCGTTATACGTTATGCGTTATGCGTTATGCGTTATGCGTTATGCGTTATGCGTTATGCGTTATGCGTTATGCGTTATGCGTTATGCGTTATGCGTTATGCGTTATGCGTTATGCGTTATGCGTTATGCGTTATGCGTTATGCGTTATGCGTTATGCGTTATGCGTTATGCGTTATGCGTTATGCGTTATGCGTTATGCGTTATGCGTTATGCGTTATGCGTTATGCGTTATGCGTTATGCGTTATGCGTTATGCGTTATGCGTTATGCGTTATGCGTTATGCGTTATGCGTTATGCGTTATGCGTTATGCGTTATGCGTTATGCGTTATGCGTTATGCGTTATGCGTTATGCGTTATGCGTAATGCGTTATGTGTTATGCGTTATGCGTTATGCGATATGCGTTATGCGTTATGCGTTATGCGTTATGCGTTATGCGTTATGCGTTATGCGTTATGCGTTATGCGTTATGCGTTATGCGTTATGCGTTATGCGTTATGCGTTATGCGTTATGCGTTATGCGTTATGCGTTATGCGTTATGCGTTATGCGTTATGCGTTATGCGTCATGCGTTATGGGTTTTGCGTTATGCGTAATGCGTTATGCGTTATGCATTATGCGTTATGCGTTATGCGTTATGCGTTATGCGTTATGCGTTGTGCGTTGTGCGTTATGCGTTATGTGTTAGGCGTTATGGGTTTTGCGTTATGCGTAATGCGTTATGCGTTATGCGTTATGCGTTATGCGTTATGCGTTATGAGTCATGCGTTATGCGCTATGTGTTATGGGTTATGCGTTATACGTAATGCGTTATGCGTTATGCTTTATGCGTTATGCGTTATGCGTTATGCGTTATGCGTTATGCGTTATGCGTTATGCGTTATGCGTTATGCGTTATGCGTTATGCGTTATGCGTTATGCGTTATGCGTTATGCGTTATGCGTTATGCGTTATGCGTTATGCGTTATGCGTTGTACGTTATGCGTTAGGCATTATGCGTTATGCTTCATGCGTTATGCGTTATGCGTTATGCGTTATGCGTTATGCGTTATGCGTTATGCGTTATGCGTTATGCGTTATGCGTTATGCGTTATGCGTTATGCGTTATGCGTTATGCGTTATGCGTTATGCGTTATGCGTTATGCGTTATGCGTTATGCGTTATGCGTTATGCGTTATGCGTTATGCGTTATGCGTTATGCGTTATGCGTTATGCGTAATGCGTTATGCGTTATGCGTTATGCGTTATGCGTTATGCGTTATGCGTTATGCGTTATGCGTTATGCGTTATGCGTTATGCGTTATGCGTTATGCGTTATGCGTTATGCGTTATGCGTTATGCGTTATGCGTTATGCGTTATGCGTTATGCGTTATGCGTTATGCGTTATGCGTTGTACGATATGCGTTAGGCATTATGCGTTATGCTTCATGCGTTATGCGTTATGCGTTATGCGTTATGCGTTATGCGTTATGCGTTATGCGTTATGCGTTATGCGTTATGCGTTATGCGTTATGCGTTATGCGTTATGCGTTATGCGTTATGCGTTATGCGTTATGCGTTATGCGTCATGCGTTATGCGTTATGCGTTATGCTTTATGCGTTATGCGTTATGCGTCATGCGTTATGCGTTATGCGTTATGCGTTATGCGTTATGCGTTATGCGTTATGCGTTATGCGTTATGCGTTATGCGTTCTGCGTTATGCGTTATGCGTTATGCGTTAGGCGTTATGGGTTTTGCGTTATGCGTAATGCGTTATGCGTTATGCGTTATGCGTTATGCGTTATGCGTTATGCGTTATGAGTCATGCGTTATGCGCTATGTGTTATGGGTTATGCGTTATGCGTCATGCGTTATGCGTTATGCGTTATGCGTTATGCGTCATGCGTTATGGGTTTTGCGTTATGCGTAATGCGTTATGCGTTATGCGTTATGCGTTATGCGTTATGCGTTATGCGTTATGCGTTATGCGTTATGCGTTATGCATTATGCGTTATGCGTTATGCGTTATGCGTTATGCGTTATGCGTTGTGCGTTGTGCGTTATGCGTTATGTGTTAGGCGTTATGGGTTTTGCGTTATGCGTAATGCGTTATGCGTTATGCGTTATGCGTTATGCGTTATGCGTTATGCGTTATGAGTCATGCGTTATGCGCTATGTGTTATGGGTTATGCGTTATGCGTCATGCGTTATGCGTTATGCGTTATGCGTTATGCGTCATGCGTTATGGGTTTTGCGTTATGCGTAATGCGTTATGCGTTATGCGTTATGCGTTATGCGTTATGCGTTATGCGTTATGCGTTATGCGTTATGCGTTATGCGTTATGCGTTATGCGTTATGCGTTATGCGTTATGCGTTATGCGTTATGCGTTATGCGTTATGCGTTATGCGTTATGCGTTATGCGTTATGCGTTATGCGTTATGCGTTATGCGTTATGCGTTATGCGTTATGCGTTATGCGTTATGCGTTATGCGTTATGCGTTATGCGTTATGCGTTATGCGTTATGCGTTATGCGTTATGCGTTATGCGTTATGCGTTATGCGTTATGCGTTATGCGTTATGCGTTATGCGTTATGCGTTATGCGTTATGCGTTATGCGTTATGCGTTATGCGTTATGCGTTATGCGTTATGCGTTATGCGTTATGCGTTATGCGTTATGCGTTATGCGTTATGCGTTATGCGTTATGCGTTATGCGTTATGCGTTATGCGTTATGCGTCATGCGTTATGCGTTATGCGTTATGCGTTATGCGTTATGCGTTATGCGTTATGCGTTATGCGTTATGCGTTATGCGTTATGCGTTATGCGTTATGCGTTATGCGTTATGCGTTATGCGTTATGCGTTATGCGTTATGCGTTATGCGTTATGCGTTATGCGTTATGCGTTATGCGTTATGCGTTATGCGTTATGCGTTATGCGTTATGCGTTATGCGTTATGCGTTATGCGTTATGCGTTATGCGTTATGCGTTATGCGTTATGCGTTATGCGTTATGCGTTATGCGTTATGCGTTATGCGTTATGCGTTATGCGTTATGCGTTATGCGTTATGCGTTATGCGTTATGCGTTATGCGTTATGCGTTATGCGTTATGCGTTATGCGTTATGCGTTATGCGTTATGCGTTATGCGTTATGCGTTATGCGTTATGCGTTATGCGTTATGCGTTATGCGTTATGCGTTATGCGTTATGCGTTATGCGTTATGCGTCATGCGTTATGCATTATGCGTTATGCTTTATGCGTTATGCGTTATGCGTTATGCGTTGTGCGTTGTGCGTTATGCGTTATGTGTTAGGCGTTATGGGTTTTGCGTTATGCGTAATGCGTTATGCGTTATGCGATATGCGTTATGCGTTATGCGTTATGAGTCATGCGTTATGCGCTATGTGTTATGGGTTATGCGTTATACGTAATGCGTTATGCGTTATGCTTTATGCGTTATGCGTTATGCGTTATGCGTTATGCGTTATGCGTTATGCGTTATGCGTTATGCGTTATGCGTTATGCGTTATGCGTTATGCGTTATGCGTTATGCGTTATGCGTTATGCGTTGTACGTTATGCGTTAGGCATTATGCGTTATGCTTCATGCGTTATGCGTTATGCGTTATGCGTTATGCGTTATGCGTTATGCGTTATGCGTTATGCGTTATGCGTTATGCGTTATGCGTTATGCGTTATGCGTTATGCGTTATGCGTTATGCGTTATGCGTTATGCGTTATGCGTTATGCGTTATGCGTTATGCGTTATGCGTTATGCGTTATGCGTTATGCGTTATGCGTTATGCGTTATGCGTTATGCGTTATGCGTTATGCGTTATGCGTTATGCGTTATGCGTTATGCGTTATGCGTTATGCGTTATGCGTTATGCGTTATGCGTTATGCGTTATGCGTTATGCGTTATGCGTTATGCGTTATGACTTTTGCATTATGCGTTATGCGTTATGCGTTATGGGCTATGCGTTATGCCTTACGGTTTATACGTTATGCGTTATGCGTTATGCGTTATGCGTTATGCGTTATGCGTTATGCGTTATGCGTTATGCGTTATGCGTTATGACTTTTGCATTATGCGTTATGCCATATGCGTTATGCGTTATGCGTTATGCGTTATGCGTTATGCGTTATGCGTTATGCGTTATGCGTTATGCTTATGCCTTATGCGTTATGCGTTATGCGTTATGCGTTATGCGTTATGCGTTATGCGTTATGCGTTATGCGTTATGCGTTATGCGTTATGCGTTATGCGTTATGCGTTATGCGTTATGCGTTATGCGTTATGCGTTGTACGTTATGCGTTAGGCATTATGCGTTATGCTTCATGCGTTATGCGTTATGCGTTATGCGTTATGCGTTATGCGTTATGCGTTATGCGTTATGCGTTATGCGTTATGCGTTATGCGTTATGCGTTATGCGTTATGCGTTA
The DNA here is from genome assembly GCF_051020765.1 of Lasioglossum baleicum. Taxonomy (NCBI): domain Eukaryota; kingdom Metazoa; phylum Arthropoda; class Insecta; order Hymenoptera; family Halictidae; genus Lasioglossum; species Lasioglossum baleicum. The sequence continues at coordinate 87,074 of NW_027469292.1, read as the reverse complement.
TGCGTTATGCGTTATGCGTTATGCGTTATGCGTTATGCGTTATGCGTTATGCGTTATGCGTTATGCGTTATGCGTTATGCGTTATGCGTTATGCGTTATGCGTTATGCGTTATGCGTTATGCGTTATGCGTTATGCGTTATGCGTTATGCGTTATGCGTTATGCGTTATGCGTTATGCGTTATGCGTTATGCGTTATGCGTTATGCGTTATGCGTTATGCGTTATGCGTTATGCGTTATGCGTTATGCGTTATGCGTTATGCGTTATGCGTTATGCGTTATGCGTTATGCGTTATGCGTTATGCGTTATGCGTTATGCGTTATGCGTTATGACTTTTGCATTATGCGTTATGCGTTATGCGTTATGGGCTATGCGTTATGCCTTACGGTTTATACGTTATGCGTTATGCGTTATGCGTTATGCGTTATGCGTTATGCGTTATGCGTTATGCGTTATGCGTTATGCGTTATGACTTTTGCATTATGCGTTATGCCATATGCGTTATGCGTTATGCGTTATGCGTTATGCGTTATGCGTTATGCGTTATGAGTTTTGCGTTACGCGTTATGCGTTATGCGTTATGCTTATGCCTTATGCGTTATGCGTTATGCGTTATGCGTTATGCGTTATGCGTTATGCGTTATGCGTTATGCGTTATGCGTTATGCGTTATGCGTTATGCGTTATGCGTTATGCGTTATGCGTTATGCGTTATGCGTTATGCGTTCTGCGTTATGCGTTATGCGTTATGCGTCATGCGTTATGCGTTATGCGTTATGCTTTATGCGTTATGCGTTATGCGTTATGCGTCATGCGTTATGCGTTATGCGTTATGCGTTATGCGTTATGCGTTATGCGTTATGCGTTATGCGTTATGCGTTATGCGTTATGCGTTATGCGTTATGCGTTATGCGTTATGCGTTATGCGTTATGCGTTATGCGTTATGCGTTATGCGTTATGCGTTATGCGTTATGCGTTATGCGTTATGCGTTATGCGTTATGCGTTATGCGTTATGCGTTATGCGCTATGTGTTATGGGTTATGCGTTATACGTAATGCGTTATGCGTTATGCGTTATGCGTTATGCGTTATGCGTTATGCGTTATGCGTTATGCGTTATGCGTTATGCGTTATGCGTTATGCGTTATGCGTTCTGCGTTATGCGTTATGCGTTATGCGTCATGCGTTATGCGTTATGCGTCATGCGTTATGCGTTATGCGTTATGCGTTATGCGTTATGCGTTATGCGTTATGCGTTATGCGTTATGCGTTATGCGTTATCCGTTATGCGTTATGCGTTATGCGTTATGCGTTATGCGTTATGCGTTATGCGTTATGCGTTATGCGTTATGCGTTATGCGTTATGCGTTATGCGTTATGCGTTATGCGTTATGCGTTATGCGTTATGCGTTATGCGTTATGCGTTATGCGTTATGCGTCATGCGTTATGCGTTATGCGTTATGCTTTATGCGTTATGCGTTATGCGTCATGCGTTATGCGTTATGCGTTATGCGTTATGCGTCATGCGTTATGGGTTTTGCGTTATGCGTAATGCGTTATGCGTTATGCATTATGCGTTATGCGTTATGCGTTATGCGTTATGCGTTATGCGTTATGCGTTATGCGTTATGCGTTATGCGTTATGCGTTATGCGTTATGCGTTATGCGTTATGCGTTATGCGTTATGCGTTATGCGTTATGCGTTATGCGTTATGCGTTCTGCGTTATGCGTTATGCGTTATGCGTTAGGCGTTATGGGTTTTGCGTTATGCGTAATGCGTTATGCGTTATGCGTTATGCGTTATGCGTTATGCGTTATGCGTTATGCGTTATGCGTTATGCGTAATGCGTTATGCGTTATGCGTTATGCGTTGTGCGTTGTGCGTTATGCGTTATGCGTTATGCGTTATGCGTTATGCTTTATGCGTTATGCGTTATGCGTTATGCGTTATGCGTCATGCGTTAAGCGTTAAGCGTTATGCGTTATGCGTTATGCGTTATGCGTTATGCGTTATGCGTTATGCGTTATGCGTTATGCGTTATGCCTTATGCGTTATGCGTTATGCGTTATGCGTTATGCGTTATGCGTTATGCGTTATGCGTTATGCGTTATGCGATATGCGTTCTGCGTTATGCGTTATGCGTTATGCGTCATGCGTTATGCGTTATGCGTTATGCTTTATGCGTTATGCGTTATGCGTCATGCGTTATGCGTTATGCGTTATGCGTCATGCGTTATGCGTTATGCGTTATGCTTTATGCGTTATGCGTTATGCGTCATGCGTTATGCGTTATGCGTTATGCGTTATGCGTCATGCGTTATGGGTTTTGCGTTATGCGTAATGCGTTATGCGTTATGCGTTATGCGTTATGCGTTATGCGTTATGCGTTATGCGTTATGCGTCATGCGTTATGCGTTATGCGTTATGCGTTATGCGTTATGCGTTATGCGTTATGCGTTATGCGTTATGCGTTATGCGTTATGCGTTATGCGTTATGCGTTATGCGTTATGCGTTATGCGTTATGCGTTATGCGTTATGCGTTATGCGTTATGCGTTATGCGTTATGCGTTATGCGTTATGCGTTATGCGTTATGCGTTATGCGTTATGCGTTATGCGTTATGCGTTATGCGTTATGCGTTATGCGTTATGCGTTATGCGTTATGCGTTATGCGTTATGCGTTATGCGTTATGCGTTATGCGTTATGCGTTATGCGTTATGCGTTATGCGTTATGCGTTATGCGTTATGCGTTATGCGTTATGCGTTATGCGTTATGCGTTATGCGTTATGCGTTATGCGTTATGCGTTATGCGTTATGCGTTATGCGTTATGCGTTATGCGTTATGCGTTATGCGTTATGCGTTATGCGTTATGCGTTATGCGTTATGCGTTATGCGTTATCCGTTATGCGTTATGCGTTATGCGTTATGCGTTATGCGTTATGCGTTATGCGTTATGCGTTATGCGTTATGCGTTATGCGTTATGCGTTATGCGTTATGCGTTATGCGTTATGCGTTATGCGTTATGCGTTATGCGTTATGCGTTATGCGTTATGCGTTATGCGTTATGCGTTATGCGTTATGCGTTATGCGTTATGCGTTATGCGTTATGCGTTATGCGTTATGCGTTATGCGTTATGCGTTATGCGTTATGCGTTATGCGTTATGCGTTATGCGTTATGCGTTATGCGTTATGCGTTATGCGTTATGCGTTATGCGTTATGCGTTATGCGTTATGCGTTATGCGTTATGCGTTATGCGTTATGCGTTATGCGTTATGCGTTATGCGTTATGCGTTATGCGTTATGCGTTATGCGTTATGCGTTATGCGTTATGCGTTATGCGTTATGCGTTATGCGTTATGCGTTATGCGTTATGCGTTATGCGTTATGCGTTATGCGTCATGCGTTATGCGTTATGCGTTATGCTTTATGCGTTATGCGTTATGCGTCATGCGTTATGCGTTATGCGTTATGCGTTATGCGTCATGCGTTATGGGTTTTGCGTTATGCGTAATGCGTTATGCGTTATGCATTATGCGTTATGCGTTATGCGTTATGCGTTATGCGTTATGCGTTATGCTTATGCCTTATGCGTTATGCGTTATGCGTTATGCGTTATGCGTTATGCGTTATGCGTCATGCGTTATGCGTTATGCGTCATGCGTTATGCGTTATGCGTTATGCGTTATGCGTTATGCGTTATGCGTTATGCGTTATGCGTTATGCGTTATGCGTTATGCGTTATGCGTTATGCGTTATGCGTTATGCGTTATGCGTTATGCGTTATGCGTTATGCGTTATGCGTTATGCGTTATGCGTTATGCGTTATGCGTTATGCGTTATGCGTTATGCGTTATGCGTTATGCGTTATGCGTTATGCGCTATGTGTTATGGGTTATGCGTTATACGTAATGCGTTATGCGTTATGCGTTATGCGTTATGCGTTATGCGTTATGCGTTATGCGTTATGCGTTATGCGTTATGCGTTATGCGTTCTGCGTTATGCGTTATGCGTTATGCGTCATGCGTTATGCGTTATGCGTCATGCGTTATGCGTTATGCGTTATGCGTTATGCGTTATGCGTTATGCGTTATGCGTTATGCGTTATGCGTTATGCGTTATGCGTTAGGCGTTATGCGTTATGCGTTATGCGTTATGCGTCATGCGTTATGCGTTATGCGTTATGCTTATGCCTTATGCGTTATGCGTTATGCGTTATGCGTTATGCGTTATGCGTTATGCGTTATGCGTTATGCGTTATGCGTTATGCGTTATCCGTTATGCGTTATGACTTTTGCATTATGCGTTATGCGTTATGCGTCATGGGCTATGCGTTATGCCTTATGGTTTAAACGTTATGCGTTGTGCGTTATGCGTTATGCGTTATGCGTTATGCGTTATGAGTTTTGCGTTACGCGTTATGCGTTATGCGTTATGCGTTATGCGTTATGCGTTATGCGTTATGCGTTATGCGTTATGCGTTATGCGTTATGCGTTATGCGTTATGCGTTATGCGTTATGCGTTATGCGTTATGCGTTATGCGTTATGCGTTATGCGTTATGCGTTATGCGTTATGCGTTATGCGTTATGCGTTATGCGTTATGCGTTATGCGTTATGCGTTATGCGTTATGCGTTATGCGTTATGCGTTATGCGTTATGCGTTATGCGTTATGCGTTATGCGTTATGCGTTATGCGTTATGCGTTATGCGTTATGCGTTATGCGTTATGCGTTATGCGTTATGCGTTATGCGTTATGCGTTATGCGTTATGCGTTATGCGTTATGCGTTATGCGTTATGCGTTATGCGTTATGCGTTATGCGTTATGCGTTATGCGTTATGCGTTATGCGTTATGCGTAATGCGTCATGCGTAATGCGTTATGCGTTATGCGTTATGCGTTATGCGTTATGCGTTATGCGTTATGCGTTATGCGTTATGCGTTATGCGTTATGCGTTATGCGTTATGCGTTATGCGTTATGCGTTATGCGTTATGCGTTATGCGTTATGCGTTATGCGTTATGCGTTATGCGTTATGCGTTATGCGTTATGCGTTATGCGTTATGCGTTATGCGTTATGCGTTATGCGTTATGCGTTATGCGTTATGCGTTATGCGTTATGCGTTATGCGTTATGCGTTATGCGTTATGCGTTATGCGTTATGCGTTATGCGTTATGCGTTATGCGTTATGCGTTATGCGTTATGCGTTATGCGTTATGCGTTATGCGTTATGCGTTATGCGTTATGCGTTATGCGTTATGCGTTATGCGTTATGCGTTATGCGTTATGCGTTATGCGTTATGCGTTATGCGTTATCCGTTATGCGTTATGCGTTATGCGTTATGCGTTATGCGTTATGCGTTATGCGTTATGCGTTATGCGTTATGCGTTATGCGTTATGCGTTATGCGTTATGCGTTATGCGTTATGCGTTATGCGTTATGCGTTATGCGTTATGCGTTATGCGTTATGCGTTATGCGTTATGCGTTATGCGTTATGCGTTATGCGTTATGCGTTATGCGTTATGCGTTATGCGTTATGCGTTATGCGTTATGCGTTATGCGTTATGCGTTATGCGTTATGCGTTATGCGTTATGCGTTATGCGTTATGCGTTATGCGTTATGCGTTATGCGTTATGCGTTATGCGTTATGCGTTATGCGTTATGCGTTATGCGTTATGCGTTATGCGTTATGCGTTATGCGTTATGCGTTATGCGTTATGCGTTATGCGTTATGCGTTATGCGTTATGCGTTATGCGTTATGCGTTATGCGTTATGCGTTCTGCGTTATGCGTTATGCGTTATGCGTCATGCGTTATGCGTTATGCGTCATGCGTTATGCGTTATGCGTTATGCGTTATGCGTTATGCGTTATGCGTTATGCGTTATGCGTTATGCGTTATGCGTTATGCGTTAGGCGTTATGCGTTATGCGTTATGCGTTATGCGTTATGCGTTATGCGTTATGCGTTATGCGTTATGCGTTATGCGTTATGCGTTATGCGTTATGCGTTATGCGTTATGCGTTATGCGTTATGCGTTATGCGTTATGCGTCATGCGTTATGCGTTATGCGTTATGCTTTATGCGTTATGCGTTATGCGTCATGCGTTATGCGTTATGCGTTATGCGTTATGCGTCATGCGTTATGGGTTTTGCGTTATGCGTAATGCGTTATGCGTTATGCGTCATGCGTTATGCGTTATGCGTTATGCGTTATGCGTTATCCGTTATGCGTTATGCGTTATGCGTTATGCGTTATGCGTTATGCGTTATGCGTTATGCGTTATGCGTTATGCGTTATGCGTTATGCGTTATGCGTTATGCGTTATGCGTTATGCGTTATGCGTTATGCGTTATGCGTTATGCGTTATGCGTTATGCGTTATGCGTTATGCGTTATGCGTTATGCGTTCTGCGTTATGCGTTATGCGTTATGCGTCATGCGTTATGCGTTATGCGTCATGCGTTATGCGTTATGCGTTATGCGTTATGCGTTATGCGTCATGCGTTATGCGTTATGCGTCATGCGTTATGCGTTATGCGTTATGCGTTATGCGTTATGCGTTATGCGTTATGCGTTATGCGTTATGCGTTATGCGTTATGCGTTAGGCGTTATGCGTTATGCGTTATGCGTTATGCGTCATGCGTTATGCGTTATGCGTTATGCGTTATGCGTTATGCGTTATGCGTTATGCGTTATGCGTTATGCGTTATGCGTTATGCGTTATGCGTTATGCGTTATGCGCTATGTGTTATGGGTTATGCGTTATACGTAATGCGTTATGCGTTATGCGTTATGCGTTATGCGCTATGTGTTATGGGTTATGCGTTATACGTAATGCGTTATGCGTTATGCGTTGTGCGTTATGCGTTATGCGTTATGCGTTATGCGTTATGCGTTCTGCGTTATGCGTTATGCGTTATGCGTCATGCGTTATGCGTTATGCGTCATGCGTTATGCGTTATGCGTTATGCGTTATGCGTTATGCGTTATGCGTTATGCGTTATGCGTTATGCGTTATGCGTTATGCGTTATGCGTTAGGCGTTATGCGTTATGCGTTATGCGTTATGCGTCATGCGTTATGCGTTATGCGTTATGCTTATGCCTTATGCGTTATGCGTTATGCGTTATGCGTTATGCGTCATGCGTTATGCGTTATGCGACATGCGTTATGCGTTATGCGTTATGCGTTATGCGTTATACGTTATGCGTTATGCGTTATGCGTTATGCGTTATGCGTTATGCGTTATGCGTTATGCGTTATGCGTTATACGTTATGCGTTATGCGTTATGCGTTATGCGTTATGCGTTATGCGTTATGCGTTATGCGTTATGCGTTATGCGTTATGCGTTATGCGTTATGCGTTATGCGTTATGCGTTATGCGTTATGCGTTATGCGTTATGCGTTATGCGTTATGCGTTATGCGTTATGCGTTATGCGTTATGCGTTATGCGTTATGCGTTATGCGTTATGCGTTATGCGTTATGCGTTATGCGTTATGCGTTATGCGTTATGCGTTATGCGTAATGCGTCATGCGTAATGCGTTATGCGTTATGCGTTATGCGTTATGCGTTATGCGTTATGCGTTATGCGTTATGCGTTATGCGTTATGCGTTATGCGTTATGCGTTATGCGTTATGCGTTATGCGTTATGCGTTATGCGTTATGCGTTATGCGTTATGCGTTATGCGTTATGCGTTATGCGTTATGCGTTATGCGTTATGCGTTATGCGTTATGCGTTATGCGTTATGCGTTATGCGTTATGCGTTATGCGTTATGCGTTATGCGTTATGCGTTATGCGTTATGCGTTATGCGTTATGCGTTATGCGTTATGCGTTATGCGTTATGCGTTATGCGTTATGCGTTATGCGTTATGCGTTATGCGTTATGCGTTATGCGTTATGCGTTATGCGTTATGCGTTATGCGTTATGCGTTATGCGTTATGCGTTATGCGTTATGCGTTATGCGTTATGCGTTATGCGTTATGCGTTATGCGTTATGCGTTATGCGTTATGCGTTATGCGTTATGCGTTATGCGTTATGCGTTATGCGTTATGCGTTATGCGTTATGCGTTATGCGTTATGCGTTATGCGTTATGCGTTATGCGTTATGCGTTATGCGTTATGCGTTATGCGTTATGCGTTATGCGTTATGCGTTATGCGTTATGCGTCATGCGTTATGCGTTATGCGTTATGCTTTATGCGTTATGCGTTATGCGTCATGCGTTATGCGTTATGCGTTATGCGTTATGCGTCATGCGTTATGGGTTTTGCGTTATGCGTAATGCGTTATGCGTTATGCATTATGCGTTATGCGTTATGCGTTATGCGTTATGCGTTATGCGTTATGCGTTATGCGTTATGCGTTATGCGTTATGCGTTATGCGTTATGCGTTATGCGTTATGCTTATGCCTTATGCGTTATGCGTTATGCGTTATGCGTTAGGCGTTATGGGTTTTGCGTTATGCGTAATGCGTTATGCGTTATGCGTTATGCGTTATGCGTTATGCGTTATGAGTCATGCGTTATGCGCTATGTGTTATGGGTTATGCGTTATACGTAATGCGTTATGCGTTATGCGTTGTGCGTTATGCGTTATGCGTTATGCGTTATGCGTTATGCGTTCTGCGTTATGCGTTATGCGTTATGCGTCATGCGTTATGCGTTATGCGTCATGCGTTATGCGTTATGCGTTATGCGTTATGCGTTATGCGTTATGCGTTATGCGTTATGCGTTATGCGTTAGGCGTTATGCGTTATGCGTTATGCGTTATGCGTCATGCGTTATGCGTTATGCGTTATGCTTATGCCTTATGCGTTATGCGTTATGCGTTATGCGTTATGCGTCATGCGTTATGCGTTATGCGTCATGCGTTATGCGTTATGCGTTATGCGTTATGCGTTATACGTTATGCGTTATGCGTTATGCGTTATGCGTTATGCGTTATGCGTTATGCGTTATGCGTTATGCGTTATGCGTTATGCGTTATGCGTTATGCGTTATGCGTTATGCGTTATGCGTTATGCGTTATGCGTTATGCGTTATGCGTTATGCGTTATGCGTTATGCGTTATGCGTTATGCGTTATGCGTTATGCGTTATGCGTTATGCGTTATGCGTTATGCGTTATGCGTTATGCGTTATGCGTTATGCGTTATGCGTTATGCGTTATGCGTTATGCGTTATGCGTTATGCGTTATGCGTTATGCGTTATGCGTTATGCGTTATGCGTTATGCGTTATGCGTTATGCGTTATGCGTTATGCGTTATGCGTTATGCGTTATGCGTTATGCGTTATGCGTTATGCGTTATGCGTTATGCGTTATGCGTTATGCGTTATGCGTTATGCGTTATGCGTTATGCGTTATGCGTTATGCGCTATGTGTTATGGGTTATGCGTTATACGTAATGCGTTATGCGTTATGCGTTATGCGTTATGCGTTATGCGTTATGCGTTATGCGTTATGCGTTCTGCGTTATGCGTTATGCGTTCTGCGTCATGCGTTATGCGTTATGCGTCATGCGTTATGCGTTATGCGTCATGCGTTATGCGTTATGCGTTATGCGTTATGCGTTATGCGTTATGCGTTATGCGTTATGCGTTATGCGTTATGCGTTATGCGTTAGGCGTTATGCGTTATGCGTTATGCGTTATGCGTCATGCGTTATGCGTTATGCGTTATGCTTATGCCTTATGCGTTATGCGTTATGCGTTATGCGTTATGCGTTATGCGTTATGCGTCATGCGTTATGCGTTATGCGTCATGCGTTATGCGTTATGCGTTATGCGTTATGCGTTATACGTTATGCGTTATGCGTTATGCGTTATGCGTTATGCGTTATGCGTTATGCGTTATGCGTTATGCGTTATGCGTTATGCGTTATGCGTTATGCGTTATGCGTTATGCGTTATGCGTTATGCGTTATGCGTTATGCGTTATGCGTTATGCGTTATGCGTTATGCGTTATGCGTTATGCGTTATGCGTTATGCGTTATGCGTTATGCGTTATGCGTTATGCGTCATGCGTTATGCGTAATGCGTCATGCGTAATGCGTCATGCGTAATGCGTAATGCGTCATGCGTAATGCGTTATGCGTTATGCATTATGCGTTATGCGTTATGCGTTATGCGTTATGCGTTATGCGTTATGCGTTATGCGTTATGCGTTATGCGTTATGCGTTATGCGTTATGCGTTATGCGTTATGCGTTATGCGTTATGCGTTATGCGTTATGCGTTATGCGTTATGCGTTATGCGTTATGCGTTATGCGTTATGCGTTATGCGTTATGCGTTATGCGTTATGCGTTATGCGTTATGCGTTATGCGTTATGCGTTATGCGTTATGCGTTATGCGTTATGCGTTATGCGTTATGCGTTATGCGTTATGCGTTATGCGTTATGCGTTATGCGTTATGCGTTATGCGTTATGCGTTATGCGTTATGCGTTATGCGTTATGCGTTATGCGTTATGCGTTATGCGTTATGCGTTATGCGTTATGCGTTATGCGTTATGCGTTATGCGTTATGCGTTATGCGTTATGCGTTATGCGTTATGCGTTATGCGTTATGCGTTATGCGTTATGCGTTATGCGTTATGCGTTATGCGTTATGCGTTATGCGTTATGCGTTATGCGTTATGCGTTATGCGTTATGCGTTATGCGTTATGCGTTATGCGTTATGCGTTATGCGTTATGCGTTATGCGTAATGCGTTATGCGTTATGCGTTATGCGTTATGCGTTATGCGTTATGCGTTATGCGTTATGCGTTATGCGTTATGCGTTATGCGTTATGCGTTATGCGTTATGCGTTATGCGTTATGCGTTATGCGTTATGCGTCATGCGTTATGCGTAATGCGTCATGCGTAATGCGTTATGCGTTATGCGTTATGCGTTATGCGTTATGCGTTATGCGTTATGCGTTATGCGTTATGCGTTATGCGTTATGCGTTATGCGTTATGCGTTATGCGTTATGCGTTATGCGTTATGCGTTATGCGTTATGCGTTATGCGTTATGCGTTATGCGTTATGCGTTATGCGTTATGCGTTATGCGTTATGCGTTATGCGTTATGCGTTATGCGTTATGCGTTATGCGTTATGCGTTATGCGTTATGCGTTATGCGTTATGCGTTATGCGTTATGCGTTATGCGTTATGCGTTATGCGTTATGCGTTATGCGTTATGCGTTATGCGTTATGCGTTATGCGTTATGCGTTATGCGTTATGCGTTATGCGTTATGCGTTATGCGTTATGCGTTATGCGTTATGCGTTATGCGTTATGCGTTATGCGTTATGCGTTATGCGTTATGCGTTATGCGTTATGCGTTATGCGTTATGCGTTATGCGTTATGCGTTATGCGTTATGCGTTATGCGTTATGCGTTATGCGTAATGCGTCATGCGTAATGCGTTATGCGTTATGCGTTATGCGTTATGCGTTATGCGTTATGCGTTATGCGTTATGCGTTATGCGTTATGCGTTATGCGTTATGCGTTATGCGTTATGCGTTATGCGTTATGCGTTATGCGTTATGCGTTATGCGTTATGCGTTATGCGTTATGCGTTATGCGTTATGCGTTATGCGTTATGCGTTATGCGTTATGCGTTATGCGTTATGCGTTATGCGTTATGCGTTATGCGTTATGCGTTATGCGTTATGCGTTATGCGTTATGCGTTATGCGTTATGCGTTATGCGTTATGCGTTATGCGTTATGCGTTATGCGTTATGCGTTATGCGTTATGCGTTATGCGTTATGCGTTATGCGTTATGCGTTATGCGTTATGCGTTATGCGTTATGCGTTATGCGTTATGCGTTATGCGTTATGCGTTATGCGTTATGCGTTATGCGTTATGCGTTATGCGTTATGCGTTATGCGTTATGCGTTATGCGTTATGCGTTATGCGTTATGCGTTATGCGTTATGCGTTATGCGTTATGCGTTATGCGTTATGCGTTATGCGTTATGCGTTATGCGTTATGCGTTATGCGTTATGCGTTATGCGTTATGCGTTATGCGTTATGCGTTATGCGTTATGCGTTATGCGTTATGCGTTATGCGTTATGCGTTATGCGTTATGCGTTATGCGTTATGCGTTATGCGTTATGCGTTATGCGTTATGCGTTATGCGTTATGCGTTATGCGTCATGCGTTATGCGTTATGCGTTATGCTTTATGCGTTATGCGTTATGCGTCATGCGTTATGCGTTATGCGTTATGCGTTATGCGTCATGCGTTATGGGTTTTGCGTTATGCGTTATGCGTTATGCGTTATGCGTTATGCGTTATGCGTTATGCGTTATGCGTTATGCGTTATGCGTTATGCGTTATGCGTTATGCGTTATGCGTTATGCGTTATGCGTTATGCGTTATGCGTTATGCGTTATGCGTTATGCGTTATGCGTTATGCGTTATGCGTTATGCGTTATGCGTTATGCGTTATGCGTTATGCGTTATGCGTTATGCGTTATGCGTTATGCGTTATGACTTTTGCATTATGCGTTATGCCATATGCGTTATGCGTTATGCGTTATGCGTTATGCGTTATGCGTTATGCGTTATGCGTTATGCGTTATGCGTTATGCTTATGCCTTATGCGTTATGCGTTATGCGTTATGCGTTATGCATAATGCGTTATGCGTTATGGGTTTTGCGTTATGCGTAATGCGTTATACGTAATGCGTTATGCGTTATGCGTTATGCGTTGTGCGTTGTGCGTTATGCGTTATGCGTTATGCGTTATGCGTTATGCTTTATGCGTTATGCGTTATGCGTTATGCGTTATGCGTTATGCGTTATGCGTTATGCGTTATGCGTTATGCGTTATGCGTTATGCGTTATGCGTTATGCGTTATGCGTTGTACGTTATGCGTTAGGCATTATGCGTTATGCTTCATGCGTTATGCGTTATGCGTTATGCGTTATGCGTTATGCGTTATGCGTTATGCGTTATGCGTTATGCGTTATGCGTTATGCGTTATGCGTTATGCGTTATGCGTTATGCGTTATGCGTTATGCGTAATGCGTTATGCGTTATGCGTTATGCGTTATGCGTTATGCGTTATGCGTTATGCGTTATGCGTTATGCGTTATGCGTTATGCGTTATGCGTTATGCGTTATGCGTTATGCGTTATGCGTTGTACGTTATGCGTTAGGCATTATGCGTTATGCTTCATGCGTTATGCGTTATGCGTTATGCGTTATGCGTTATGCGTTATGCGTTATGCGTTATGCGTTATGCGTTATGCGTTATGCGTTATGCGTTATGCGTTATGCGTTATGCGTTATGCGTTATGCGTTATGCGTTATGCGTTATGCGTTATGCGTTATGCGTTATGCGTTATGCGTTATGCGTTATGCGTTATGCGTAATGCGTTATGCGTTATGCGTTATGCGTTATGCGTTATGCGTTATGCGTTATGCGTTATGCGTTATGCGTTATGCGTTATGCGTTATGCGTTATGCGTTATGCGTTATGCGTTATGCGTTATGCGTTATGCGTTGTACGATATGCGTTAGGCATTATGCGTTATGCTTCATGCGTTATGCGTTATGCGTTATGCGTTATGCGTTATGCGTTATGCGTTATGCGTTATGCGTTATGCGTTATGCGTTATGCGTTATGCGTTATGCGTTACGCGTTATGCGTTATGCGTTATGCGTTATGCGTTATGCGTTATGCGTTATGCGTTATGCGTTATGCGTTATGCGTTATGCGTTATGCGTTATGCGTTATGCGTTATGCGTTATGCGTTATGCGTTATGCGTTATGCGTTATGCGTTATGCGTTATGCGTTATGCGTTATGCGTTATGCGTTATGCGTTATGCGTTATGCGTTATGCGTTATGCGTTATGCGTTATGCGTTATGCGTTATGCGTTATGTGTTATGCGTTATGCGTTATGCGATATGCGTTATGCGTTATGCGTTATGCGTTATGCGTTATGCGTTATGCGTTATGCGTTATGCGTTATGCGTTATGCGTTATGCGTTATGCGTTATGCGTTATGCGTTATGCGTTATGCGTTATGCGTTATGCGTTATGCGTTATGCGTTATGCGTCATGCGTTATGGGTTTTGCGTTATGCGTAATGCGTTATGCGTTATGCATTATGCGTTATGCTTTATGCGTTATGCGTTATGCGTTATGCGTTGTGCGTTGTGCGTTATGCGTTATGTGTTAGGCGTTATGGGTTTTGCGTTATGCGTAATGCGTTATGCGTTATGCGATATGCGTTATGCGTTATGCGTTATGAGTCATGCGTTATGCGCTATGTGTTATGGGTTATGCGTTATACGTAATGCGTTATGCGTTATGCTTTATGCGTTATGCGTTATGCGTTATGCGTTATGCGTTATGCGTTATGCGTTATGCGTTATGCGTTATGCGTTATGCGTTATGCGTTATGCGTTATGCGTTATGCGTTATGCGTTGTACGTTATGCGTTAGGCATTATGCGTTATGCTTCATGCGTTATGCGTTATGCGTTATGCGTTATGCGTTATGCGTTATGCGTTATGCGTTATGCGTTATGCGTTATGCGTTATGCGTTATGCGTTATGCGTTATGCGTTATGCGTTATGCGTTATGCGTTATGCGTTATGCGTTATGCGTTATGCGTTATGCGTTATGCGTTATGCGTTATGTGTTATGCGTTATGCGTTATGCGATATGCGTTATGCGTTATGCGTTATGCGTTATGCGTTATGCGTTATGCGTTATGCGTTATGCGTTATGCGTTATGCGTTATGCGTTATGCGTTATGCGTTATGCGTTATGCGTTATGCGTTATGCGTTATGCGTTATGCGTTATGCGTTATGCGTTATGCGTTATGCGTCATGCGTTATGGGTTTTGCGTTATGCGTAATGCGTTATGCGTTATGCATTATGCGTTATGCTTTATGCGTTATGCGTTATGCGTTATGCGTTGTGCGTTGTGCGTTATGCGTTATGTGTTAGGCGTTATGGGTTTTGCGTTATGCGTAATGCGTTATGCGTTATGCGATATGCGTTATGCGTTATGCGTTATGAGTCATGCGTTATGCGCTATGTGTTATGGGTTATGCGTTATACGTAATGCGTTATGCGTTATGCTTTATGCGTTATGCGTTATGCGTTATGCGTTATGCGTTATGCGTTATGCGTTATGCGTTATGCGTTATGCGTTATGCGTTATGCGTTATGCGTTATGCGTTATGCGTTATGCGTTATGCGTTATGCGTTATGCGTTATGCGTTGTACGTTATGCGTTAGGCATTATGCGTTATGCTTCATGCGTTATGCGTTATGCGTTATGCGTTATGCGTTATGCGTTATGCGTTATGCGTTATGCGTTATGCGTTATGCGTTATGCGTTATGCGTTATGCGTTATGCGTTATGCGTTATGCGTTATGCGTTATGCGTTATGCGTTATGCGTTATGCGTTATGCGTTATGCGTTATGCGTTATGCGTTATGCGTTATGCGTTATGCGTTATGCGTTATGCGTTATGCGTTATGCGTTATGCGTTATGCGTTATGCGTTATGCGTTATGCGTTATGCGTTATGCGTTATGCGTTATGCGTTATGCGTTATGCGTTATGCGTTATGCGTTATGCGTTATGCGTTATGCGTTATGCGTTATGCGTTATGACTTTTGCATTATGCGTTATGCGTTATGCGTTATGGGCTATGCGTTATGCCTTACGGTTTATACGTTATGCGTTATGCGTTATGCGTTATGCGTTATGCGTTATGCGTTATGCGTTATGCGTTATGCGTTATGCGTTATGCGTTATGCGTTATGACTTTTGCATTATGCGTTATGCCATATGCGTTATGCGTTATGCGTTATGCGTTATGCGTTATGCGTTATGCGTTATGCGTTATGCGTTATGCGTTATGCGTTATGCGTTATGCGTTATGCTTATGCCTTATGCGTTATGCGTTATGCGTTATGCGTTATGCGTTATGCGTTATGCGTTATGCGTTATGCGTTATGCGTTATGCGTTATGCGTTATGCGTTATGCGTTATGCGTTATGCGTTATGCGTTGTACGTTATGCGTTAGGCATTATGCGTTATGCTTCATGCGTTATGCGTTATGCGTTATGCGTTATGCGTTATGCGTTATGCGTTATGCGTTATGCGTTATGCGTTATGCGTTATGCGTTATGCGTTATGCGTTATGCGTTATGCGTTATGCGTTATGCGTTATGCGTTATGCGTTATGCGTTATGCGTTATGCGTTATGCGTTATGCGTTATGCGTTATGCGTTATGCGTTATGCGTTATGCGTTATGCGTTATGCGTTATGCGTTATGCGTTATGCGTTATGCGTTATGCGTTATGCGTTATGCGTTATGCGTTATGCGTTATGCGTTATGCGTTATGCGTTATGCGTTATGCGTTATGACTTTTGCATTATGCGTTATGCGTTATGCGTTATGGGCTATGCGTTATGCCTTACGGTTTATACGTTATGCGTTATGCGTTATGCGTTATGCGTTATGCGTTATGCGTTATGCGTTATGCGTTATGCGTTATGCGTTATGTGTTATGACTTTTGCATTATGCGTTATGCCATATGCGTTATGCGTTATGCGTTATGCGTTATGCGTTATGCGTTATGCGTTATGAGTTTTGCGTTACGCGTTATGCGTTATGCGTTATGCTTATGCCTTATGCGTTATGCGTTATGCGTTATGCGTTATGCGTTATGCGTTATGCGTTATGCGTTATGCGTTATGCGTTATGCGTTATGCGTTATGCGTTATGCGTTATGCGTTATGCGTTATGCGTTATGCGTTATGCGTTCTGCGTTATGCGTTATGCGTTATGCGTCATGCGTTATGCGTTATGCGTTATGCTTTATGCGTTATGCGTTATGCGTTATGCGTCATGCGTTATGCGTTATGCGTTATGCGTCATGCGTTATGCGTTATGCGTTATGCTTTATGCGTTATGCGTTATGCGTCATGCGTTATGCGTTATGCGTTATGCGTTATGCGTCATGCGTTATGGGTTTTGCGTTATGCGTAATGCGTTATGCGTTATGCGTTATGCGTTATGCGTTATGCGTTATGCGTTATGCGTTATGCGTTATGCGTCATGCGTTATGCGTTATGCGTTATGCGTTATGCGTTATGCGTTATGCGTTATGCGTTATGCGTTATGCGTTATGCGTTATGCGTTATGCGTTATGCGTTATGCGTTATGCGTTATGCGTTATGCGTTATGCGTTATGCGTTATGCGTTATGCGTTATGCGTTATGCGTTATGCGTTATGCGTTATGCGTTATGCGTTATGCGTTATGCGTTATGCGTTATGCGTTATGCGTTATGCGTTATGCGTTATGCGTTATGCGTTATGCGTTATGCGTTATGCGTTATGCGTTATGCGTTATGCGTTATGCGTTATGCGTTATGCGTTATGCGTTATACGTTATGCGTTATGCGTTATGCGTTATGCGTTATGCGTTATGCGTTATGCGTTATGCGTTATGCGTCATGCGTTATGCGTTATGCGTTATGCTTTATGCGTTATGCGTTATGCGTCATGCGTTATGCGTTATGCGTTATGCGTTATGCGTCATGCGTTATGGGTTTTGCGTTATGCGTAATGCGTTATGCGTTATGCATTATGCGTTATGCGTTATGCGTTATGCGTTATGCGTTATGCGTTATGCGTTATGCGTTATGCGTTATGCGTTATGCGTTATGCGTTATGCGTTATGCGTTATGCGTTATGCGTTCTGCGTTATGCGTTATGCGTTATGCGTTAGGCGTTATGGGTTTTGCGTTATGCGTAATGCGTTATGCGTTATGCGTTATGCGTTATGCGTTATGCGTTATGCGTTATGCGTTATGCGTTATGCGTTATGCGTTATGCGTTATGCGTTATGCGTTATGCGTTATGCGTTATGCGTTATGCGTTATGCGTTATGCGTTATGCGTTATGCGTTATGCGTTATGCGTTATGCGTTATGCGTTATGCGTTATGCGTTATGCGTTATGCGTTATGCGTTATGCGTTATGCGTTATGCGTTATGCGTTATGCGTTATGCGTTATGCGTTATGCGTTATGCGTTATGCGTTATGCGTTATGCGTTATGCGTTATGCGTTATGCGTTATGCGTTATGCGTTATGCGTTATGCGTTATGCGTTATGCGTTATGCGTTATGCGTTATGCGTTATGCGTTATGCGTTATGCGTTATGCGTTATGCGTTATGCGTTATGCGTTATGCGTTATGCGTTATGCGTCATGCGTTATGCGTTATGCGTTATGCTTTATGCGTTATGCGTTATGCGTCATGCGTTATGCGTTATGCGTTATGCGTTATGCGTTATGCGTTATGCGTTATGCGTTATGCGTTATGCGTTATGCGTTATGCGTTCTGCGTTATGCGTTATGCGTTATGCGTTAGGCGTTATGGGTTTTGCGTTATGCGTAATGCGTTATGCGTTATGCGTTATGCGTTATGCGTTATGAGTCATGCGTTATGCGCTATGTGTTATGGGTTATGCGTTATGCGTCATGCGTTATGCGTTATGCGTTATGCGTTATGCGTCATGCGTTATGGGTTTTGCGTTATGCGTAATGCGTTATGCGTTATGCGTTATGCGTTATGCGTTATGCGTTATGCGTTATGCGTTATGCGTTATGCGTCATGCGTTATGCGTTATGCGTTATGCGTTATGCGTTATGCGTTATGCGTTATGCGTTATGCGTTATGCGTTATGCGTTATGCGTTATGCGTTATGCGTTATGCGTTATGCGTTATGCGTTATGCGTTATGCGTTATGCGTTGTACGTTATGCGTTAGGCATTATGCGTTATGCTTCATGCGTTATGCGTTATGCGTTATGCGTTATGCGTTATGCGTTATGCGTTATGCGTTATGCGTTATGCGTTATGCGTTATGCGTTATGCGTTATGCGTTATGCGTTATGCGTTATGCGTTATGCGTTATGCGTTATGCGTTATGCGTTATGCGTTATGCGTTATGCGTTATGCGTTATGCGTTATGCGTTATGCGTTATGCGTAATGCGTTATGCGTTATGCGTTATGCGTTATGCGTTATGCGTTATGCGTTATGCGTTATGCGTTATGCGTTATGCGTTATGCGTTATGCGTTATGCGTTATGCGTTATGCGTTATGCGTT
The DNA here is from genome assembly GCF_051020765.1 of Lasioglossum baleicum. Taxonomy (NCBI): domain Eukaryota; kingdom Metazoa; phylum Arthropoda; class Insecta; order Hymenoptera; family Halictidae; genus Lasioglossum; species Lasioglossum baleicum. The sequence goes on along the minus strand of NW_027469292.1, from coordinate 67,898 downwards.
ATGCGTTATGCGTTATGCGTTATGCGTTGTACGATATGCGTTAGGCATTATGCGTTATGCTTCATGCGTTATGCGTTATGCGTTATGCGTTATGCGTTATGCGTTATGCGTTATGCGTTATGCGTTATGCGTTATGCGTTATGCGTTATGCGTTATGCGTTATGCGTTATGCGTTACGCGTTATGCGTTATGCGTTATGCGTTATGCGTTATGCGTTATGCGTTATGCGTTATGCGTTATGCGTTATGCGTTATGCGTTATGCGTTATGCGTTATGCGTTATGCGTTATGCGTTATGCGTTATGCGTTATGCGTTATGCGTTATGCGTTATGCGTTATGCGTTATGCGTTATGCGTTATGCGTTATGCGTTATGCGTTATGCGTTATGCGTTATGCGTTATGCGTTATGCGTTATGTGTTATGCGTTATGCGTTATGCGATATGCGTTATGCGTTATGCGTTATGCGTTATGCGTTATGCGTTATGCGTTATGCGTTATGCGTTATGCGTTATGCGTTATGCGTTATGCGTTATGCGTTATGCGTTATGCGTTATGCGTTATGCGTTATGCGTTATGCGTTATGCGTTATGCGTTATGCGTTATGCGTTATGCGTCATGCGTTATGGGTTTTGCGTTATGCGTAATGCGTTATGCGTTATGCATTATGCGTTATGCTTTATGCGTTATGCGTTATGCGTTATGCGTTGTGCGTTGTGCGTTATGCGTTATGTGTTAGGCGTTATGGGTTTTGCGTTATGCGTAATGCGTTATGCGTTATGCGATATGCGTTATGCGTTATGCGTTATGAGTCATGCGTTATGCGCTATGTGTTATGGGTTATGCGTTATACGTAATGCGTTATGCGTTATGCTTTATGCGTTATGCGTTATGCGTTATGCGTTATGCGTTATGCGTTATGCGTTATGCGTTATGCGTTATGCGTTATGCGTTATGCGTTATGCGTTATGCGTTGTACGTTATGCGTTAGGCATTATGCGTTATGCTTCATGCGTTATGCGTTATGCGTTATGCGTTATGCGTTATGCGTTATGCGTTATGCGTTATGCGTTATGCGTTATGCGTTATGCGTTATGCGTTATGCGTTATGCGTTATGCGTTATGCGTTATGCGTTATGCGTTATGCGTTATGCGTTATGTGTTATGCGTTATGCGTTATGCGATATGCGTTATGCGTTATGCGTTATGCGTTATGCGTTATGCGTTATGCGTTATGCGTTATGCGTTATGCGTTATGCGTTATGCGTTATGCGTTATGCGTTATGCGTTATGCGTTATGCGTTATGCGTTATGCGTTATGCGTTATGCGTTATGCGTCATGCGTTATGGGTTTTGCGTTATGCGTAATGCGTTATGCGTTATGCATTATGCGTTATGCTTTATGCGTTATGCGTTATGCGTTATGCGTTGTGCGTTGTGCGTTATGCGTTATGTGTTAGGCGTTATGGGTTTTGCGTTATGCGTAATGCGTTATGCGTTATGCGATATGCGTTATGCGTTATGCGTTATGAGTCATGCGTTATGCGCTATGTGTTATGGGTTATGCGTTATACGTAATGCGTTATGCGTTATGCTTTATGCGTTATGCGTTATGCGTTATGCGTTATGCGTTATGCGTTATGCGTTATGCGTTATGCGTTATGCGTTATGCGTTATGCGTTATGCGTTATGCGTTATGCGTTATGCGTTATGCGTTATGCGTTGTACGTTATGCGTTAGGCATTATGCGTTATGCTTCATGCGTTATGCGTTATGCGTTATGCGTTATGCGTTATGCGTTATGCGTTATGCGTTATGCGTTATGCGTTATGCGTTATGCGTTATGCGTTATGCGTTATGCGTTATGCGTTATGCGTTATGCGTTATGCGTTATGCGTTATGCGTTATGCGTTATGCGTTATGCGTTATGCGTTATGCGTTATGCGTTATGCGTTATGCGTTATGCGTTATGCGTTATGCGTTATGCGTTATGCGTTATGCGTTATGCGTTATGCGTTATGCGTTATGCGTTATGCGTTATGCGTTATGCGTTATGCGTTATGCGTTATGCGTTATGCGTTATGCGTTATGCGTTATGACTTTTGCATTATGCGTTATGCGTTATGCGTTATGGGCTATGCGTTATGCCTTACGGTTTATACGTTATGCGTTATGCGTTATGCGTTATGCGTTATGCGTTATGCGTTATGCGTTATGCGTTATGCGTTATGCGTTATGCGTTATGACTTTTGCATTATGCGTTATGCCATATGCGTTATGCGTTATGCGTTATGCGTTATGCGTTATGCGTTATGCGTTATGCGTTATGCTTATGCCTTATGCGTTATGCGTTATGCGTTATGCGTTATGCGTTATGCGTTATGCGTTATGCGTTATGCGTTATGCGTTATGCGTTATGCGTTATGCGTTATGCGTTATGCGTTATGCGTTGTACGTTATGCGTTAGGCATTATGCGTTATGCTTCATGCGTTATGCGTTATGCGTTATGCGTTATGCGTTATGCGTTATGCGTTATGCGTTATGCGTTATGCGTTATGCGTTATGCGTTATGCGTTATGCGTTATGCGTTATGCGTTATGCGTTATGCGTTATGCGTTATGCGTTATGCGTTATGCGTTATGCGTTATGCGTTATGCGTTATGCGTTATGCGTTATGCGTTATGCGTTATGCGTTATGCGTTATGCGTTATGCGTTATGCGTTATGCGTTATGCGTTATGCGTTATGCGTTATGCGTTATGCGTTATGCGTTATGCGTTATGCGTTATGCGTTATGACTTTTGCATTATGCGTTATGCGTTATGCGTTATGGGCTATGCGTTATGCCTTACGGTTTATACGTTATGCGTTATGCGTTATGCGTTATGCGTTATGCGTTATGCGTTATGCGTTATGCGTTATGCGTTATGCGTTATGTGTTATGACTTTTGCATTATGCGTTATGCCATATGCGTTATGCGTTATGCGTTATGCGTTATGCGTTATGCGTTATGCGTTATGAGTTTTGCGTTACGCGTTATGCGTTATGCGTTATGCTTATGCCTTATGCGTTATGCGTTATGCGTTATGCGTTATGCGTTATGCGTTATGCGTTATGCGTTATGCGTTATGCGTTATGCGTTATGCGTTATGCGTTATGCGTTATGCGTTATGCGTTATGCGTTATGCGTTCTGCGTTATGCGTTATGCGTTATGCGTTATGCGTCATGCGTTATGCGTTATGCGTTATGCTTTATGCGTTATGCGTTATGCGTTATGCGTCATGCGTTATGCGTTATGCGTTATGCGTCATGCGTTATGCGTTATGCGTTATGCTTTATGCGTTATGCGTTATGCGTCATGCGTTATGCGTTATGCGTTATGCGTTATGCGTCATGCGTTATGGGTTTTGCGTTATGCGTAATGCGTTATGCGTTATGCGTTATGCGTTATGCGTTATGCGTTATGCGTTATGCGTTATGCGTTATGCGTCATGCGTTATGCGTTATGCGTTATGCGTTATGCGTTATGCGTTATGCGTTATGCGTTATGCGTTATGCGTTATGCGTTATGCGTTATGCGTTATGCGTTATGCGTTATGCGTTATGCGTTATGCGTTATGCGTTATGCGTTATGCGTTATGCGTTATGCGTTATGCGTTATGCGTTATGCGTTATGCGTTATGCGTTATGCGTTATGCGTTATGCGTTATGCGTTATGCGTTATGCGTTATGCGTTATGCGTTATGCGTTAGGCGTTATGCGTTATGCGTTATGCGTTATGCGTTATGCGTTATGCGTTATGCGTTATGCGTTATGCGTTATGCGTTATGCGTTATGCGTTATGCGTTATGCGCTATGTGTTATGGGTTATGCGTTATACGTAATGCGTTATGCGTTATGCGTTATGCGTTATGCGTTATGCGTTATGCGTTATGCGTTATGCGTTATGCGTTATGCGTTATGCGTTATGCGTTATGCGTTATGCGTTATGCGTTCTGCGTTATGCGTTATGCGTTATGCGTCATGCGTTATGCGTTATGCGTCATGCGTTATGCGTTATGCGTTATGCGTTATGCGTTATGCGTTATGCGTTATGCGTTATGCGTTATGCGTTATGCGTTATGCGTTATGCGTTATGCGTTATGCGTTATGCGTTATGCGTTATGCGTTATGCGTTATGCGTTATGCGTTATGCGTTATGCGTTATGCGTTATGCGTTATGCGTTATGCGTTATGCGTTATGCGTTATGCGTTATGCGTTATGCGTTATGCGTTATGCGTTATGCGTTATGCGTTATGCGTCATGCGTTATGCGTTATGCGTTATGCTTTATGCGTTATGCGTTATGCGTCATGCGTTATGCGTTATGCGTTATGCGTTATGCGTCATGCGTTATGGGTTTTGCGTTATGCGTAATGCGTTATGCGTTATGCATTATGCGTTATGCGTTATGCGTTATGCGTTATGCGTTATGCGTTATGCGTTATGCGTTATGCGTTATGCGTTATGCGTTATGCGTTATGCGTTATGCGTTATGCGTTATGCGTTATGCGTTATGCGTTATGCGTTCTGCGTTATGCGTTATGCGTTATGCGTTAGGCGTTATGGGTTTTGCGTTATGCGTAATGCGTTATGCGTTATGCGTTATGCGTTATGCGTTATGCGTTATGCGTTATGCGTTATGCGTTATGCGTTATGCGTTATGCGTTATGCGTTATGCGTTATGCGTTATGCGTTATGCGTTATGCGTTATGCGTTATGCGTTATGCGTTATGCGTTATGCGTTATGCGTTATGCGTTATGCGTTATGCGTTATGCGTTATGCGTTATGCGTTATGCGTTATGCGTTATGCGTTATGCGTTATGCGTTATGCGTTATGCGTTATGCGTTATGCGTTATGCGTTATGCGTTATGCGTTATGCGTTATGCGTTATGCGTTATGCGTTATGCGTTATGCGTTATACGTTATGCGTTATGCGTTATGCGTTATGCGTTATGCGTTATGCGTTATGCGTTATGCGTTATGCGTTATGCGTCATGCGTTATGCGTTATGCGTTATGCTTTATGCGTTATGCGTTATGCGTCATGCGTTATGCGTTATGCGTTATGCGTTATGCGTTATGCGTTATGCGTTATGCGTTATGCGTTATGCGTTATGCGTTCTGCGTTATGCGTTATGCGTTATGCGTTAGGCGTTATGGGTTTTGCGTTATGCGTAATGCGTTATGCGTTATGCGTTATGCGTTATGCGTTATGCGTTATGCGTTATGAGTCATGCGTTATGCGCTATGTGTTATGGGTTATGCGTTATGCGTCATGCGTTATGCGTTATGCGTTATGCGTTATGCGTCATGCGTTATGGGTTTTGCGTTATGCGTAATGCGTTATGCGTTATGCGTTATGCGTTATGCGTTATGCGTTATGCGTTATGCGTTATGCGTTATGCGTCATGCGTTATGCGTTATGCGTTATGCGTTATGCGTTATGCGTTATGCGTTATGCGTTATGCGTTATGCGTTATGCGTTATGCGTTATGCGTTATGCGTTATGCGTTATGCGTTATGCGTTATGCGTTATGCGTCATGCGTTATGCGTTATGCGTTATGCTTTATGCGTTATGCGTTATGCGTCATGCGTTATGCGTTATGCGTTATGCGTTATGCGTCATGCGTTATGGGTTTTGCGTTATGCGTAATGCGTTATGCGTTATGCGTTATGCGTTATGCGTTATGCGTTATGCGTTATGCGTTATGCGTTATGCGTTATGCGTTATGCGTTATGCGTTATGCGTTATGCTTATGCCTTATGCGTTATGCGTTATGCGTTATGCGTTATGCGTTAGGCGTTATGGGTTTTGCGTTATGCGTAATGCGTTATGCGTTATGCGTTATGCGTTATGCGTTATGCGTTATGCGTTATGAGTCATGCGTTATGCGCTATGTGTTATGGGTTATGCGTTATACGTAATGCGTTATGCGTTATGCGTTATGCGTTATGCGTTATGCGTTATGCGTTATGCGTTATGCGTTATGCGTTATGCGTTATGCGTTCTGCGTTATGCGTTATGCGTTATGCGTCATGCGTTATGCGTTATGCGTCATGCGTTATGCGTTATGCGTTATGCGTTATGCGTTATGCGTTATGCGTTATGCGTTATGCGTTATGCGTTATGCGTTATGCGTTAGGCGTTATGCGTTATGCGTTATGCGTTATGCGTCATGCGTTATGCGTTATGCGTTATGCTTATGCCTTATGCGTTATGCGTTATGCGTTATGCGTTATGCGTCATGCGTTATGCGTTATGCGTCATGCGTTATGCGTTATGCGTTATGCGTTATGCGTTATGCGTTATGCGTTATGCGTTATGCGTTATGCGTTATGCGTTATGCGTTATGCGTTATGCGTTATGCGTTATGCGTTATGCGTTATGCGTTATGCGTTATGCGTTATGCGTTATGCGTTATGCGTTATGCGTTATGCGTTATGCGTTATGCGTTATGCGCTATGTGTTATGGGTTATGCGTTATACGTAATGCGTTATGCGTTATGCGTTATGCGTTATGCGTTATGCGTTATGCGTTATGCGTTATGCGTTATGCGTTATGCGTTATGCGTTATGCGTTATGCGTTATGCGTTATGCGTTCTGCGTTATGCGTTATGCGTTATGCGTCATGCGTTATGCGTTATGCGTCATGCGTTATGCGTTATGCGTTATGCGTTATGCGTTATGCGTTATGCGTTATGCGTTATGCGTTATGCGTTATGCGTTATGCGTTATGCGTTATGCGTTATGCGTTATGCGTTATGCGTTATGCGTTATGCGTTATGCGTTATGCGTTATGCGTTATGCGTTATGCGTTATGCGTTATGCGTTATGCGTTATGCGTTATGCGTTATGCGTTATGCGTTATGCGTTATGCGTTATGCGTTATGCGTTATGCGTTATGCGTTATGCGTTATGCGTTATGCGTCATGCGTTATGCGTTATGCGTTATGCTTTATGCGTTATGCGTTATGCGTCATGCGTTATGCGTTATGCGTTATGCGTTATGCGTCATGCGTTATGGGTTTTGCGTTATGCGTAATGCGTTATGCGTTATGCATTATGCGTTATGCGTTATGCGTTATGCGTTATGCGTTATGCGTTATGCGTTATGCGTTATGCGTTATGCGTTATGCGTTATGCGTTATGCGTTATGCGTTATGCGTTATGCGTTATGCGTTCTGCGTTATGCGTTATGCGTTATGCGTTAGGCGTTATGGGTTTTGCGTTATGCGTAATGCGTTATGCGTTATGCGTTATGCGTTATGCGTTATGCGTTATGCGTTATGCGTTATGCGTTATGCGTTATGCGTTATGCGTTATGCGTTATGCGTTATGCGTTATGCGTTATGCGTTATGCGTTATGCGTTATGCGTTATGCGTTGTGCGTTATGCGTTATGCGTTATGCGTTATGCGTTATGCGTTATGCGTTATGCGTTATGCGTTATGCGTAATGCGTTATGCGTTATGGGTTTTGCGTTATGCGTAATGCGTTATGCGTAATGCGTTATGCGTTATGCGTTATGCGTTGTGCGTTGTGCGTTATGCGTTATGCGTTATGCGTTATGCGTTATGCTTTATGCGTTATGCGTTATGCGTTATGCGTTATGCGTTATGCGTTATGCGTTATGCGTTATGCGTTATGCGTAATGCGTTATGCGTAATGCGTTATGCGTTATGCGTTATGCGTTATGCGTTGTGCGTTGTGCGTTATGCGTTATGCGTTATGCGTTATGCTTATGCCTTATGCGTTATGCGTTATGCGTTATGCGTTATGCGTAATGCGTTATGCGTTATGGGTTTTGCGTTATGCGTAATGCGTTATGCGTAATGCGTTATGCGTTATGCGTTATGCGTTATGCGTTGTGCGTTGTGCGTTATGCGTTATGCGTTATGCGTTATGCGTTATGCGTTATGCGTTATGCGTTATGCGTTATGCGTTATGCGTTATGCGTTATGCGTTATGCGTTATGCGTTATGCGTTATGCGTTATGCTTATGCCTTATGCGTTATGCGTTATGCGTTATGCGTTATGCGTAATGCGTTATGCGTTATGGGTTTTGCGTTATGCGTAATGCGTTCTGCGTAATGCGTTATGCGTTATGCGTTATGCGTTGTGCGTTGTGCGTTATGCGTTATGCGTTATGCGTTATGCGTTATGCTTTATGCGTTATGCGTTATGCGTTATGCGTTATGCGTTAAGCGTTAAGCGTTATGCGTTATGCGTTATGCGTTATGCGTTATGCGTTATGCGTTATGCGTTATGCGTTATGCGTTATGCCTTATGCGTTATGCGTTATGCGTTATGCGTTATGCGTTATGCGTTATGCGTTATGCGTTATGCGTTATGCGTTATGCGTTATGCGTTATGCGTTATGCGTTATGCGTTATGCGTTATGCGTTATGCGTTATGCGTTATGCGTTATGCGTTATGCGTTATGCGTTATGCGTTATGCGTTATGCGTTATGCGTTATGCGTTATGCGTTATGCGTTATGCGTTATGCGTTATGCGTTATGCGTTATGCGTTATGCGTTATGCGTTATGCGTTATGCGTTATGCGTTATGCGTTATGCGTTATGCGTTATGCGTTATGCGTTATGCGTTATGCGTTATGCGTTATGCGTTATGCGTTATGCGTTATGCGTTATGCGTTATGCGTTATGCGTTATGCGTTATGCGTTATGCGTTATGCGTTATGCGTTATGCGTTATGCGTTATGCGTTATGCGTTATGCGTTATGCGTTATGCGATATGCGTTCTGCGTTATGCGTTATGCGTTATGCGTCATGCGTTATGCGTTATGCGTTATGCTTTATGCGTTATGCGTTATGCGTCATGCGTTATGCGTTATGCGTTATGCGTCATGCGTTATGCGTTATGCGTTATGCTTTATGCGTTATGCGTTATGCGTCATGCGTTATGCGTTATGCGTTATGCGTTATGCGTCATGCGTTATGGGTTTTGCGTTATGCGTAATGCGTTATGCGTTATGCGTTATGCGTTATGCGTTATGCGTTATGCGTTATGCGTTATGCGTTATGCGTCATGCGTTATGCGTTATGCGTTATGCGTTATGCGTTATGCGTTATGCGTTATGCGTTATGCGTTATGCGTTATGCGTTATGCGTTATGCGTTATGCGTTATGCGTTATGCGTTATGCGTTATGCGTTATGCGTTATGCGTTATGCGTTATGCGTTATGCGTTATGCGTTATGCGTTATGCGTTATGCGTTATGCGTTATGCGTTATGCGTTATGCGTTATGCGTTATGCGTTATGCGTTATGCGTTATGCGTTATGCGTTATGCGTTATGCGTTATGCGTTATGCGTTATGCGTTATGCGTTATGCGTTATGCGTTATGCGTTATGCGTTATGCGTTATGCGTTATGCGTTATGCGTTATGCGTTATGCGTTATGCGTTATGCGTTATGCGTTATGCGTTATGCGTTATGCGTTATGCGTTATGCGTTATGCGTTATGCGTTATGCGTTATGCGTTATGCGTTATGCGTTATGCGTTATGCGTTATGCGTTATGCGTTATGCGCTATGTGTTATGGGTTATGCGTTATACGTAATGCGTTATGCGTTATGCGTTATGCGTTATGCGTTATGCGTTATGCGTTATGCGTTATGCGTTATGCGTTATGCGTTATGCGTTATGCGTTCTGCGTTATGCGTTATGCGTTATGCGTCATGCGTTATGCGTTATGCGTCATGCGTTATGCGTTATGCGTTATGCGTTATGCGTTATGCGTTATGCGTTATGCGTTATGCGTTATGCGTTAGGCGTTATGCGTTATGCGTTATGCGTTATGCGTCATGCGTTATGCGTTATGCGTTATGCTTATGCCTTATGCGTTATGCGTTATGCGTTATGAGTTATGCGTTATGCGTTATGCGTCATGCGTTATGCGTTATGCGTCATGCGTTATGCGTTATGCGTTATGCGTTATGCGTTATACGTTATGCGTTATGCGTTATGCGTTATGCGTTATGCGTTATGCGTTATGCGTTATGCGTTATGCGTTATGCGTTATGCGTTATGCGTTATGCGTTATGCGTTATGCGTTATGCGTCATGCGTTATGCGTTATGCGTTATGCGTTATGCGTTATGCGTTATGCGTAATGCGTCATGCGTAATGCGTTATGCGTTATGCGTTATGCGTTATGCGTTATGCGTTATGCGTTATGCGTTATGCGTTATGCGTTATGCGTTATGCGTTATGCGTTATGCGTTATGCGTTATGCGTTATGCGTTATGCGTTATGCGTTATGCGTTATGCGTTATGCGTTATGCGTTATGCGTTATGCGTTATGCGTTATGCGTTATGCGTTATGCGTTATGCGTTATGCGTTATGCGTTATGCGTTATGCGTTATGCGTTATGCGTTATGCGTTATGCGTTATGCGTTATGCGTTATGCGTTATGCGTTATGCGTTATGCGTTATGCGTTATGCGTTATGCGTTATGCGTTATGCGTTATGCGTTATCCGTTATGCGTTATGCGTTATGCGTTATGCGTTATCCGTTATGCGTTATGCGTTATGCGTTATGCGTTATGCGTTATGCGTTATGCGTTATGCGTTATGCGTTATGCGTTATGCGTTATGCGTTATGCGTTATGCGTTATGCGTTATGCGTTATGCGTTATGCGTTATGCGTTATGCGTTATGCGTTATGCGTTATGCGTTATGCGTTATGCGTTATGCGTTATGCGTTATGCGTTATGCGTTATGCGTTATGCGTTATGCGTTATGCGTTATGCGTTATGCGTTATGCGTTATGCGTTATGCGTTATGCGTTATGCGTTATGCGTTATGCGTTATGCGTTATGCGTTATGCGTTATGCGTTATGCGTTATGCGTTATGCGTTATGCGTTATGCGTTATGCGTTATGCGTTATGCGTTATGCGTTATGCGTTATGCGTTATGCGTTATGCGTTATGCGTTATGCGTTATGCGTTATGCGTTATGCGTTATGCGTTATGCGTTATGCGTTATGCGTTATGCGTTATGCGTTATGCGTTATGCGTTATGCGTTATGCGTTATGCGTTATGCGTTATGCGTTATGCGTTATGCGTTATGCGTTATGCGTTATGCGTTATGCGTTATGCGTTATGCGTTATGCGTTATGCGTTATGCGTTATGCGTTATGCGTTATGCGTTATGCGTTATGCGTTATGCGTTATGCGTTATGCGTTATGCGTTATGCGTTATGCGTTATGCGTTATGCGTTATGCGTTATGCGTTATGCGTTATGCGTTATGCGTTATGCGTTATGCGTTATGCGTTATGCGTTATGCGTTATGCGTTATGCGTCATGCGTTATGCGTTATGCGTTATGCTTTATGCGTTATGCGTTATGCGTCATGCGTTATGCGTTATGCGTTATGCGTTATGCGTCATGCGTTATGGGTTTTGCGTTATGCGTAATGCGTTATGCGTTATGCATTATGCGTTATGCGTTATGCGTTATGCGTTATGCGTATGCCTTATGCGTTATGCGTTATGCGTTATGCGTTATGCGTTATGCGTTATGCGTTATGCGTCATGCGTTATGCGTTATGCGTCATGCGTTATGCGTTATGCGTTATGCGTTATGCGTTATGCGTTATGCGTTATGCGTTATGCGTTATGCGTTATGCGTTATGCGTTATGCGTTATGCGTTATGCGTTATGCGTTATGCGTTATGCGTTATGCGTTATGCGTTATGCGTTATGCGTTATGCGTTATGCGTTATGCGTTATGCGTTATGCGTTATGCGTTATGCGTTATGCGTTATGCGTTATGCGTTATGCGTTATGCGTTATGCGCTATGTGTTATGGGTTATGCGTTATACGTAATGCGTTATGCGTTATGCGTTATGCGTTATGCGTTATGCGTTATGCGTTATGCGTTATGCGTTATGCGTTATGCGTTATGCGTTATGCGTTATGCGTTATGCGTTATGCGTTATGCGTTATGCGTTATGCGTTATGCGTTATGCGTTATGCGTTATGCGTTATGCGTTCTGCGTTATGCGTTATGCGTTATGCGTCATGCGTTATGCGTTATGCGTCATGCGTTATGCGTTATGCGTTATGCGTTATGCGTTATGCGTTATGCGTTATGCGTTATGCGTTATGCGTTATGCGTTATGCGTTAGGCGTTATGCGTTATGCGTTATGCGTTATGCGTCATGCGTTATGCGTTATGCGTTATGCTTATGCCTTATGCGTTATGCGTTATGCGTTATGCGTTATGCGTTATGCGTTATGCGTCATGCGTTATGCGTTATGCGTCATGCGTTATGCGTTATGCGTTATGCGTTATGCGTTATGCGTTATGCGTTATGCGTTATGCGTTATGCGTTATGCGTTATGCGTTATGCGTCATGCGTTATGCGTTATGCGTTATGCGTTATGCGTTATGCGTTATGCGTTATGCGTTATGCGTTATGCGTTATGCGTTATGCGTTATGCGTTATGCGTTATGCGTTATGCGTTATGCGTTATGCGTTATGCGTTATGCGTTATGCGTTATGCGTTATGCGTTATGCGTTATGCGTTATGCGTTATGCGTTATGCGTTATGCGTTATGCGTTATGCGTTATGCGTTATGCGTTATGCGTTATGCGTTATGCGTTATGCGTTATGCGTTATGCGTTATGCGTTATGCGTTATGCGTTATGCGTTATGCGTTATGCGTTATGCGTTCTGCGTTATGCGTTATGCGTTATGCGTCATGCGTTATGCGTTATGCGTCATGCGTTATGCGTTATGCGTTATGCGTTATGCGTTATGCGTTATGCGTTATGCGTTATGCGTTATGCGTTAGGCGTTATGCGTTATGCGTTATGCGTTATGCGTTATGCGTTATGCGTTATGCGTTATGCGTTATGCGTTATGCGTTATGCGTTATGCGTTATGCGTTATGCGTTATGCGTTATGCGTCATGCGTTATGCGTTATGCGTTATGCTTTATGCGTTATGCGTTATGCGTCATGCGTTATGCGTTATGCGTTATGCGTTATGCGTCATGCGTTATGGGTTTTGCGTTATGCGTAATGCGTTATGCGTTATGCGTCATGCGTTATGCGTTATGCGTTATGCGTTATGCGTTATACGTTATGCGTTATGCGTTATGCGTTATGCGTTATGCGTTATGCGTTATGCGTTATGCGTTATGCGTTATGCGTTATGCGTTATGCGTTATGCGTTATGCGTTATGCGTTATGCGTTATGCGTTATGCGTTATGCGTTATGCGTTATGCGTTATGCGTTATGCGTTATGCGTTATGCGTTCTGCGTTATGCGTTATGCGTTATGCGTCATGCGTTATGCGTTATGCGTCATGCGTTATGCGTTATGCGTTATGCGTTATGCGTCATGCGTTATGCGTTATGCGTCATGCGTTATGCGTTATGCGTTATGCGTTATGCGTTATGCGTTATGCGTTATGCGTTATGCGTTATGCGTTATGCGTTATGCGTTATGCGTTAGGCGTTATGCGTTATGCGTTATGCGTTATGCGTCATGCGTTATGCGTTATGCGTTATGCGTTATGCGTTATGCGTTATGCGTTATGCGTTATGCGTTATGCGTTATGCGTTATGCGTTATGCGTTATGCGTTATGCGTTATGCGCTATGTGTTATGGGTTATGCGTTATACGTAATGCGTTATGCGTTATGCGTTATGCGTTATGCGCTATGTGTTATGGGTTATGCGTTATACGTAATGCGTTATGCGTTATGCGTTGTGCGTTATGCGTTATGCGTTATGCGTTATGCGTTATGCGTTCTGCGTTATGCGTTATGCGTTATGCGTCATGCGTTATGCGTTATGCGTCATGCGTTATGCGTTATGCGTTATGCGTTATGCGTTATGCGTTATGCGTTATGCGTTATGCGTTATGCGTTATGCGTTATGCGTTAGGCGTTATGCGTTATGCGTTATGCGTTATGCGTCATGCGTTATGCGTTATGCGTTATGCTTATGCCTTATGCGTTATGCGTTATGCGTTATGCGTTATGCGTCATGCGTTATGCGTTATGCGTCATGCGTTATGCGTTATGCGTTATGCGTTATGCGTTATACGTTATGCGTTATGCGTTATGCGTTATGCGTTATGCGTTATGCGTTATGCGTTATGCGTTATGCGTTATACGTTATGCGTTATGCGTTATGCGTTATGCGTTATGCGTTATGCGTTATGCGTTATGCGTTATGCGTTATGCGTTATGCGTTATGCGTTATGCGTTATGCGTTATGCGTTATGCGTCATGCGTTATGCGTTATGCGTTATGCTTTATGCGTTATGCGTTATGCGTCATGCGTTATGCGTTATGCGTTATGCGTTATGCGTCATGCGTTATGGGTTTTGCGTTATGCGTAATGCGTTATGCGTTATGCATTATGCGTTATGCGTTATGCGTTATGCGTTATGCGTTATGCGTTATGCGTTATGCGTTATGCGTTATGCGTTATGCGTTATGCGTTATGCGTTATGCGTTATGCGTTATGCGTTATGCTTATGCCTTATGCGTTATGCGTTATGCGTTATGCGTTAGGCGTTATGGGTTTTGCGTTATGCGTAATGCGTTATGCGTTATGCGTTATGCGTTATGCGTTATGCGTTATGCGTTATGAGTCATGCGTTATGCGCTATGTGTTATGGGTTATGCGTTATACGTAATGCGTTATGCGTTATGCGTTGTGCGTTATGCGTTATGCGTTATGCGTTATGCGTTATGCGTTCTGCGTTATGCGTTATGCGTTATGCGTCATGCGTTATGCGTTATGCGTCATGCGTTATGCGTTATGCGTTATGCGTTATGCGTTATGCGTTATGCGTTATGCGTTATGCGTTATGCGTTAGGCGTTATGCGTTATGCGTTATGCGTTATGCGTCATGCGTTATGCGTTATGCGTTATGCTTATGCCTTATGCGTTATGCGTTATGCGTTATGCGTTATGCGTCATGCGTTATGCGTTATGCGTCATGCGTTATGCGTTATGCGTTATGCGTTATGCGTTATGCGTTATGCGTTATGCGTTATGCGTTATGCGTTATGCGTTATGCGTTATGCGTTATGCGTTATGCGTTATGCGTTATGCGTTATGCGTTATGCGTTATGCGTTATGCGTTATGCGTTATGCGTTATGCGTTATGCGTTATGCGTTATGCGTTATGCGTTATGCGTTATGCGTTATGCGTTATGCGTTATGCGTTATGCGTTATGCGTTATGCGTTATGCGTTATGCGTTATGCGTTATGCGTTATGCGTTATGCGTTATGCGTTATGCGTTATGCGTTATGCGTTATGCGTTATGCGTTATGCGTTATGCGTTATGCGTTATACGTTATGCGTTATGCGTTATGCGTTATGCGTTATGCGTTATGCGTTATGCGTTATGCGTTATGCGTTATGCGTTATGCGTTATGCGTTATGCGTTATGCGTTATGCGTTATGCGTTATGCGTTATGCGTTATGCGTTATGCGTTATGCGTTATGCGTTATGCGTTATGCGTTATGCGTTATGCGCTATGTGTTATGGGTTATGCGTTATACGTAATGCGTTATGCGTTATGCGTTATGCGTTATGCGTTATGCGTTATGCGTTATGCGTTATGCGTTATGCGTTATGCGTTATGCGTTATGCGTTATGCGTTCTGCGTTATGCGTTATGCGTTATGCGTCATGCGTTATGCGTTATGCGTCATGCGTTATGCGTTATGCGTTATGCGTTATGCGTTATGCGTTATGCGTTATGCGTTATGCGTTATGCGTTATGCGTTATGCGTTAGGCGTTATGCGTTATGCGTTATGCGTTATGCGTCATGCGTTATGCGTTATGCGTTATGCTTATGCCTTATGCGTTATGCGTTATGCGTTATGCGTTATGCGTTATGCGTCATGCGTTATGCGTTATGCGTCATGCGTTATGCGTTATGCGTTATGCGTTATGCGTTATACGTTATGCGTTATGCGTTATGCGTTATGCGTTATGCGTTATGCGTTATGCGTTATGCGTTATGCGTTATGCGTTATGCGTTATGCGTTATGCGTTATGCGTTATGCGTTATGCGTTATGCGTTATGCGTTATGCGTTATGCGTTATGCGTAATGCGTCATGCGTAATGCGTTATGCGTTATGCGTTATGCGTTATGCGTTATGCGTTATGCGTTATGCGTTATGCGTTATGCGTTATGCGTTATGCGTTATGCGTTATGCGTTATGCGTTATGCGTTATGCGTTATGCGTTATGCGTTATGCGTTATGCGTTATGCGTTATGCGTTATGCGTTATGCGTTATGCGTTATGCGTTATGCGTTATGCGTTATGCGTTATGCGTTATGCGTTATGCGTTATGCGTTATGCGTTATGCGTTATGCGTTATGCGTTATGCGTTATGCGTTATGCGTTATGCGTTATGCGTTATGCGTTATGCGTTATGCGTTATGCGTTATGCGTTATGCGTTATGCGTTATGCGTTATGCGTTATGCGTTATGCGTTATGCGTTATGCGTTATGCGTTATGCGTTATGCGTTATGCGTTATGCGTTATGCGTTATGCGTTATGCGTTATGCGTTATGCGTCATGCGTTATGCGTTATGCGTTATGCTTTATGCGTTATGCGTTATGCGTCATGCGTTATGCGTTATGCGTTATGCGTTATGCGTCATGCGCTATGCGTTATGCGTTATGCGTTATGCGTTATGCGTTATGCGTTATGCGTTATGCGTTATGCGTTATGCGTTATGCGTTATGCGTTATGCGTTATGCGTTGTGCGTCATGCGTTATGCGTTATGCGTTATGCGTTATGCGTTATGCGTTATGCGTTATGCGTTATGCGTTCTGCGTTATGCGTTATGCGTTATGCGTTGTGCGTCATGCGTTATGCGTTATGCGTTATGCGTTATGCGTTATGCGTTATGCGTTATGCGTTATGCGTTATGCGTTATGCGTTATGCGTTATGCGTTATGCGTTATGCGTTATGCGTTATGCGTTATGCGTTATGCGTTATGCGTTATGCGTTATGCGTTATGCGTTATGCGTTATGCGTTATGCGTTATGCGTTATGCGTTATGCGTTATGCGTTATGCGTTATGCGTTATGCGTTATGCGTTATGCGTTATGCGTTATGCGTTATGCGTTATGCGTTATGCGTTATGCGTTATGCGTTATGCGTTATGCGTTATGCGTTATGCGTTATGCGTTATGCGTTATGCGTTATGCGTTATGCGTTATGCGTTATGCGTTATGCGTTATGCGTAATGCGTAATGCGTTATGCGTTATGCGTTATGCGTTATGCGTTATGCGTTATGCGTTATGCGTTATGCGTTATGCGTTATGCGTTATGCGTTATGCGTTATGCGTTATGCGTCATGCGTTATGCGTTATGCGTTATGCTTTATGCGTTATGCGTTATGCGTCATGCGTTATGCGTTATGCGTTATGCGTTATGCGTCATGCGCTATGCGTTATGCGTTATGCGTTATGCGTTATGCGTTATGCGTTATGCGTTATGCGTTATGCGTTATGCGTTATGCGTTATGCGTTATGCGTTATGCGTTGTGCGTCATGCGTTATGCGTTATGCGTTATGCGTTATGCGTTATGCGTTATGCGTTATGCGTTAGGCGTTATGGGTTTTGCGTTATGCGTAATGCGTTATGCGTTATGCGTTATGCGTTATGCGTTATGCGTTATGCGTTATGCGTTATGCGTTATGCGTTATGCGTTATGCGTTATGCGTTATGACTTTTGCATTATGCGTTATGCCATATGCGTTATGCGTTATGCGTTATGCGTTATGCGATATGCGTTATGCGTTATGCGTTATGCGTTATGCGTTATGCGTTATGCGTTATGCGTTATGCGTTATGCGTTATGCGTTATGCGTCATGCGTTATGCGTTATGCGTTATGCGTTATGCGTTATGCGTTATGCGTTATGCGTTATGCGTTATGCGTTATGCGTTATGCGTTATGCGTTATGCGTTATGCGTTATGCGTTATGCGTTATGCGTTATGCGTTATGCGTCATGCGTTATGCGTTATGCGTTATGCTTTATGCGTTATGCGTTATGCGTCATGCGTTATGCGTTATGCGTTATGCGTTATGCGTCATGCGCTATGCGTTATGCGTTATGCGTTATGCGTTATGCGTTATGCGTTATGCGTTATGCGTTATGCGTTATGCGTTATGCGTTATGCGTTATGCGTTGTGCGTCATGCGTTATGCGTTATGCGTTATGCGTTATGCGTTATGCGTTATGCGTTATGCGTTATGCGTTCTGCGTTATGCGT
Source organism: Lasioglossum baleicum (assembly GCF_051020765.1). Classification (NCBI taxonomy): domain Eukaryota; kingdom Metazoa; phylum Arthropoda; class Insecta; order Hymenoptera; family Halictidae; genus Lasioglossum; species Lasioglossum baleicum. The sequence goes on along the minus strand of NW_027469292.1, from coordinate 49,544 downwards.
TATGCGTTATGCGTTATGCGTTATGCGTTATGCGTTATGCGTTATGCGTTAGGCGTTATGGGTTTTGCGTTATGCGTAATGCGTTATGCGTTATGCGTTATGCGTTATGCGTTATGCGTTATGCGTTATGCGTTATGCGTTATGCGTTATGCGTTATGCGTTATGCGTTATGCGTTATGACTTTTGCATTATGCGTTATGCCATATGCGTTATGCGTTATGCGTTATGCGTTATGCGATATGCGTTATGCGTTATGCGTTATGCGTTATGCGTTATGCGTTATGCGTTATGCGTTATGCGTTATGCGTTATGCGTTATGCGTCATGCGTTATACGTTATGCGTTATGCGTTATGCGTTATGCGTTATGCGTTATGCGTTATGCGTTATGCGTTATGCGTTATGCTTATGCCTTATGCGTTATGCGTTATGCGTTATGCGTTATGCGTTATGCGTTATGCGTTATGCGTTATGCGTTATGCGTTATGCGTTGTGCGTCATGCGTTATGCGTTATGCGTTATGCGTTATGCGTTATGCGTTATGCGTTATGCGTTATGCGTTATGCGTTATGCGTTATGCGTTATGCGTTATGCCTTATGCGTTATGCGTTATGCGTTATGCGTTATGCGTTATGCGTTATGCGTTATGCGTTATGCGTTATGCGTTATGCGTTATGCGTTATGCGTTATGCGTTATGCGTTATGCGTTATGCGTTATGCGTTATGCGTTATGCGTTATGCGTTATGCGTTATGCGTTATGCGTTATGCGTTATGCGTTATGCGTTATGCGTCATGCGTTATGCGTTATGCGTTATGCGTTATGCGTTATGCGTTATGCGTTATGCGTTATGCGTTATGCGTTATGCGTTATGCGTTATGCGTTATGCGTTATGCGTTATGCGTTATGCGTTATGCGTTATGCGTTATGCGTTATGCGTTATGCGTTATGCGTTATGCGTTATGCGTTATGCGTTATGCGTTATGCGTTATGCGTTATGCCTTATGCGTTATGCGTTATGCGTTATGCGTTATGCGTTATGCGTTATGCGTTATGCGTTATGCGTTATGCGTTATGCGTTATGCGTTATGCGTTATGCGTTATGCGTTATGCGTTATGCGTTATGCGTTATGCGTTATGCGTTATGCGTTATGCGTTATGCGTTATGCGTTATGCGTTATGCGTTATGCGTTATGCGTTATGCGTTATGCGTTATGCGTTATGCGTTATGCGTTATGCGTTATGCGTTATGCGTAATGCGTTATGCGTTATGCGTTATGCGTTGTGCGTTGTGCGTTATGCGTTATGCGTTATGCGTTATGCGTTATGCTTTATGCGTTATGCGTTATGCGTTATGCGTTATGCGTTATGCGTTATGCGTTATGCGTTATGCGTTATGCGTTATGCGTTATGCGTTATGCGTTATGCGTTATGCGTTATGCGTTATGCGTTATGCGTTATGCGTTATGCGTTATGCGTTATGCGTTATGCGTTATGCGTTATGCGTTATGCGTTATGCGTTATGCGTTATGCGTTATGCGTTATGCGTTATGCGTTATGCGTTATGCGTTATGCGTTATGCGTTATGCGTTATGCGTTATGCGTTATGCGTTATGCGTTATGCGTTATGCGTTATGCGTTATGCGTTATGCGTTATGCGTTATGCGTTATGCGTTATGCGTTATGCGTTATGCGTTATGCGTTATGCGTTATGCGTTATGCGTTATGCGTTATGCGTTATGCGTTATGCGTTATGCGTTATGCGTTATGCGTTATGCGTTATGCGTTATGCGTTATGCGTTATGCGTTATGCGTTATGCGTTATGCGTTATGCGTTATGCGTTATGCGTTATGCGTTATGCGTTATGCGTTATGCGTCATGCGTTATGCGTCATGCGTCATGCGTTATGCGTTATGCGTTATGCGTTATGCGTTATGCGTTATGCGTTATGCGTTATGCGTTATGCGTTATGCGTTATGCGTTATGCGTTATGCGTTATGCGTTATGCGTTATGCGTTATGCGTTATGCGTTATGCGTTATGCGTTATGCGTTATGCGTTATGCGTTATGCGTTATGCGTTATGCGTTATGCGTTATGCGTTATGCGTTATGCGTTATGCGTTATGCGTTATGCGTTATGCGTTATGCGTTATGCGTTATGCGTTATGCGTTATGCGTTATGCGTTATGCGTTATGCGTTATGCGTTATGCGTTATGCGTTATGCGTTATGCGTTATGCGTTATGCGTTATGCGTTATGCGTTATGCGTTATGCGTTATGCGTTATGCGTTATGCGTTATGCGTTATGACTTTTGCATTATGCGTTATGCGTTATGGGCTATGCGTTATGCCTTACGGTTTATACGTTATGCGTTATGCGTTATGCGTTATGCGTTATGCGTTATGCGTTATGCGTTATGCGTTATGCGTTATGACTTTTGCATTATGCGTTATGCCATATGCGTTATGCGGTATGCGTTATGCGTTATGCGTTATGAGTTTTGCGTTACGCGTTATGCGTTATGCGTTATGCGTTATGCGTTATGCGTTATGCTTATGCCTTATGCGTTATGCGTTATGCGTTATGCGTTATGCGTAATGCGTTATGCGTTATGCGTTATGCGTTATGCGTTATGCGTTATGCGTTATGCGTTGTGCGTCATGCGTTATGCGTTATGCGTTATGCGTTATGCGTTATGCGTTATGCGTTATGCGTTATGCGTTATGCGTTATGCGTTATGCGTTATGCGTTATGCGTTATGCGTTATGCGTTATGCGTTATGCGTTATGCGTTATGCGTTATGCGTTATGCGTTACGCGTTATGCGTTATGCGTTATGCGTTATGCGTTATGCGTTATGCGTTATGCGTTATGCTTATGCCTTATGCGTTATGCGTTATGCGTTATGCGTTATGCGTAATGCGTTATGCGTTATGCGTTATGCGTTATGCGTTATGCGTTATGCGTTGTGCGTCATGCGTTATGCGTTATGCGTTATGCGTTATGCGTTATGCGTTATGCGTTATGCGTTATGCGTTATGCGTTATGCGTTATGCGTTATGCGTTATGCGTTATGCGTTATGCGTTATGCGTTATGCGTTATGCGTTATGCGTTATGCGTTATGCGTTATGCGTTATGCGTTATGCGTTATGCGTTATGCGTTATGCGTTATGCGTTATGCGTTATGCGTTATGCGTTATGCGTTATGCGTTATGCGTTATGCGTTATGCGTTATGCGTTATGCGTTATGCGTTATGCGTTATGCGTTATGCGTTATGCGTTATGCGTTATGCGTTATGCGTTATGCGTTATGCGTTATGCGTTATGCGTTATGCGTTATGCGTTATGCGTTATGCGTTATGCGTTATGCGTTATGCGTTATGCGTTATGCGTTATGCGTTATGCGTTATGCGTTATGCGTTATGCGTTATGCGTTATGCGTTATGCGTCATGCGTTATGCGTTATGCGTTATGCTTTATGCGTTATGCGTTATGCGTCATGCGTTATGCGTTATGCGTTATGCGTTATGCGTCATGCGCTATGCGTTATGCGTTATGCGTTATGCGTTATGCGTTATGCGTTATGCGTTATGCGTTATGCGTTATGCGTTATGCGTTATGCGTTATGCGTTGTGCGTCATGCGTTATGCGTTATGCGTTATGCGTTATGCGTTATGCGTTATGCGTTATGCGTTATGCGTTCTGCGTTATGCGTTATGCGTTATGCGTTATGCGTTATGCGTTATGCGTTATGCGTTATGCGTTAGGCGTTATGGGTTTTGCGTTATGCGTAATGCGTTATGCGTTATGCGTTATGCGTTATGCGTTATGCGTTATGCGTTATGCGTTATGCGTTATGCGTTATGCGTTATGACTTTTGCATTATGCGTTATGCCATATGCGTTATGCGTTATGCGTTATGCGTTATGCGATATGCGATATGCGTTATGCGTTATGCGTTATGCGTTATGCGTTATGCGTTATGCGTTATGCGTTATGCGTTATGCGTTGTGCGTCATGCATTATGCGTTATGCGTTATGCGTTATGCGTTATGCGTTATGCGTTATGCGTTATGCGTTATGCGTTATGCGTTATGCGTTGTGCGTTATGCGTTATGCGTTATGCGTTATGCGTTATGCGTTATGCGTTATGCGTTATGCGTTATGCGTTATGCGTTATGCGTTATGAATATGCCTTATGCGTTATGCGTTATGCGTTATGCGTAATGCGTTATGCGTTATGGGTTTTGCGTTATGCGTAATGCGTTATGCGTAATGCGTTATGCGTTATGCGTTATGCGTTGTGCGTTGTGCGTTATGCGTTATGCGTTATGCGTTATGCGTTATGCTTTATGCGTTATGCGTTATGCGTTATGCGTTATGCGTTATGCGTTATGCGTTATGCGTTATGCGTTATGCGTTATGCGTTATGCGTTATGCGTTATGCGTTATGCGTTATGCGTTATGCGTTATGCGTTATGCGTTATGCGTTATGCGTTATGCGTTATGCGTTATGCGTTATGCGTTATGCGTTATGCGTTATGCGTTATGCGTTATGCGTTATGCGTTATGCGTCATGCGTTATGCGTTATGCGTTATGCGTTATGCGTTATGCGTTATGCGTTATGCGTTATGCGTTATGCGTTATGCGTTATGCGTTATGCGTTATGCGTTATGCGTTATGCGTTATGCGTTATGCGTTATGCGTTATGCGTTATGCGTTATGCGTTATGCGTTATGCGTTATGCGTTATGCGTTATGCGTTATGCGTTATGCGTTATGCGTTATGCGTTATGCGTTATGCGTTATGCGTTATGCGTTATGCGTTATGCGTTATGCGTTATGCGTTATGCGTTATGCGTTATGCGTTATGCGTTATGCGTTATGCGTTATGCGTTATGCGTTATGACTTTTGCATTATGCGTTATGCGTTATGCGTTATGGGCTATGCGTTATGCCTTACGGTTTATACGTTATGCGTTATGCGTTATGCGTTATGCGTTATGCGTTATGCGTTATGCGTTATGCGTTATGCGTTATGCGTTATGCGTTATGCGTTATGCGTTATGCGTTATGCGTTATGCGTTATGACTTTTGCATTATGCGTATTGCCATATGCGTTATGCGTTATGCGTTATGCGTTATGCGTTATGAGTTTTGCGTTACGCGTTATGCGTTATGCGTTATGCGTTATGCGTTATGCTTATGCCTTATGCGTTATGCGTTATGCGTTATGCGTTATGCGTAATGCGTTATGCGTTATGCGTTATGCGTTATGCGTTATGCGTTATGCGTTATGCGTTATGCGTTATGCGTTATGCGTTATGCGTTATGCGTTATGCGTTATGCGTTATGACTTTTGCATTATGCGTTATGCCATATGCGTTATGCGTTATGCGTTATGCGTTATGCGTTATGAGTTTTGCGTTACGCGTTATGCGTTATGCGTTATGCGTTATGCGTTATGCTTATGCCTTATGCGTTATGCGTTATGCGTTATGCGTTATGCGTAATGCGTTATGCGTTATGCGTTATGCGTTATGCGTTATGCGTTATGCGTTATGCGTTATGCGTTATGCGTTATGCGTTATGCGTTGTGCGTCATGCGTTATGCGTTATGCGTTATGCGTTATGCGTTATGCGTTATGCGTTATGCGTTATGCGTTATGCGTTATGCGTTATGCGTTATGCGTTATGCGTTATGCGTTATGCGTTATGCGTTATGCGTTATGCTTATGCCTTATGCGTTATGCGTTATGCGTTATGCGTTATGCGTAATGCGTTATGCGTTATGGGTTTTGCGTTATGCGTAATGCGTTATGCGTAATGCGTTATGCGTTATGCGTTATGCGTTGTGCGTTGTGCGTTATGCGTTATGCGTTATGCGTTATGCGTTATGCTTTATGCGTTATGCGTTATGCGTTATGCGTTATGCGTTATGCGTTATGCGTTATGCGTTATGCGTTATGCGTTATGCGTTATGCGTTATGCGTTATGCGTTATGCGTTATGCGTTATGCGTTATACGTTATGCGTTATGCGTTATGCGTTATGCGTTATGCGTTATGCGTTATGCGTCATGCGTTATGCGTTATGCGTTATGCGTTATGCGTTATGCGTTATGCGTTATGCGTTATGCGTTATGCGTTATGCGTTATGCGTTATGCGTTATGCGTTATGCGTTATGCGTTATGCTTTATGCGTTATGCGTTATGCGTCATGCGTTATGCGTTATGCGTTATGCGTTATGCGTCATGCGTTATGCGTTATGCGTTATGCGTTATGCGTTATGCGTTATGCGTTATGCGTTATGCATTATGCGTTATGCGTTATGCGTTGTGCGTCATGCGTTATGCGTTATGCGTTATGCGTTATGCGTTATGCGTTATGCGTTATGCGTTCTGCGTTATGCGTTATGCGTTATGCGTTATGCGTTATGCGTTAGGCGTTATGGGTTTTGCGTTATGCGTAATGCGTTATGCGTTATGCGTTATGCGTTATGCGTTATGCGTTATGCGTTATGCGTTATGCGTTATGCGTTATGCGTTATGACTTTTGCATTATGCGTTATGCCATATGCGTTATGCGTTATGCGTTATGCGTTATGCGTTATGCGTTATGCGTTATGCGTTATGCGTTATGCGTTATGCGTTATGCGTTATGCGTTATGCGTTATGCGTTATGCGTTATGCGTTATGCGTCATGCGTTATGCGTTATGCGTTATGCGTTATGCGTTATGCGTTATGCGTTATGCGTTATGCGTTATGCGTTATGCGTTATGCGTTATGCGTTATGCGTTATGCGTTATGCGTTATGCGTTATGCGTTATGCGTTATGCGTTATGCGTTATGCGTTATGCGTTATGCGTTATGCGTTATGCGTTATGCGTTATGCGTTATGCGTTATGCGTTATGCGTTATGCGTTATGCGTTATGCGTTATGCGTTATGCGTTATGCGTTATGCGTTATGCGTTATGCGTTATGCGTTATGCGTTATGACTTTTGCATTATGCGTTATGCGTTATGCGTTATGGGCTATGCGTTATGCCTTACGGTTTATACGTTATGCGTTATGCGTTATGCGTTATGCGTTATGCGTTATGCGTTATGCGTTATGCGTTATGCGTTATGCGTTATGACTTTTGCATTATGCGTTATGCCATATGCGTTATGCGTTATGCGTTATGCGTTATGCGTTATGAGTTTTGCGTTACGCGTTATGCGTTATGCGTTATGCGTTATGCGTTATGCGTTATGCTTATGCCTTATGCGTTATGCGTTATGCGTTATGCGTTATGCGTAATGCGTTATGCGTTATGCGTTATGCGTTATGCGTTATGCGTTATGCGTTATGCGTTATGCGTTGTGCGTCATGCGTTATGCGTTATGCGTTATGCGTTATGCGTTATGCGTTATGCGTTATGCGTTATGCGTTATGCGTTATGCGTTATGCGTTATGCGTTATGCGTTATGCGTTATGCGTTATGCGTTATGCGTTATGCGTTATGCGTTATGCGTTGTGCGTCATGCGTTATGCGTTATGCGTTATGCGTTATGCGTTATGCGTTATGCGTTATGCGTTATGCGTTATGCGTTATGCGTTATGCGTTATGCGTTATGCGTTATGCGTTATGCGTTATGCGTTATGCGTTATGCGTTATGCGTTATGCGTTATGCGTTATGCGTTATGCGTTATGCGTTATGCTTATGCCTTATGCGTTATGCGTTATGCGTTATGCGTTATGCGTAATGCGTTATGCGTTATGGGTTTTGCGTTATGCGTAATGCGTTATGCGTAATGCGTTATGCGTTATGCGTTATGCGTTGTGCGTTGTGCGTTATGCGTTATGCGTTATGCGTTATGCGTTATGCTTTATGCGTTATGCGTTATGCGTTATGCGTTATGCGTTATGCGTTATGCGTTATGCGTTATGCGTTATGCGTTATGCGTTATGCATTATGCGTTATGCGTTATGCGTTATGCGTTATGCGTTATGCGTTATGCGTTATGCGTTATGCGTTATGCGTTATGCGTTATGCGTTATGCGTTATGCGTCATGCGTTATGCGTCATGCGTCATGCGTTATGCGTTATGCGTTATGCGTTATGCGTTATGCGTTATGCGTTATGCGTTGTGCGTCATGCGTTATGCGTTATGCGTTATGCGTTATGCGTTATGCGTTATGCGTTATGCGTTATGCGTTGTGCGTCATGCGTTATGCGTTATGCGTTATGCGTTATGCGTTATGCGTTATGCGTTATGCGTAATGCGTTATGCGTTATGGGTTATGCGTTATGCGTTATGCGTTATGCGTTATGCGTTATGCGTTATGCGTTATGCGTTATGCGTTATGCGTTATGCGTTATGCGTTATGCGTTATGCGTTATGCGTTATGCGTTATGCGTTATGCGTTATGCGTTATGCGTTATGCGTTATGCGTTATGCGTAATGCGTTATGCGTTATGCGTTATGCGTTATGCGTTATGCGTTATGCGTTATGCGTTATGCGTTATGCGTTGTGCGTCATGCGTTATGCGTTATGCGTTATGCGTTATGCGTTATGCGTTATGCGTTATGCGTTATGCGTTATGCGTTATGCGTTATGCGTTATGCGTTATGCGTTATGCGTTATGCGTTATGCGTTATGCGTTATGCGTTATGCGTTATGCGTTGTGCGTCATGCGTTATGCGTTATGCGTTATGCGTTATGCGTTATGCGTTATGCGTTATGCGTTATGCGTTATGCGTTATGCGTTATGCGTTATACGTTATGCGTTATGCGTTATGCGTTATGCGTTATGCGTTATGCGTTATGCGTTATGCGTTATGACTTTTGCATTATGCGTTATGCGTTATGGGCTATGCGTTATGCCTTACGGTTTATACGTTATGCGTTATGCGTTATGCGTTATGCGTTATGCGTTATGCGTTATGCGTTATGCGTTATGCGTTATGCGTTATGCGTTATGCGTTATGCGTTATGCGTTATGCGTTATGCGTTATGACTTTTGCATTATGCGTTATGCCATATGCGTTATGCGGTATGCGTTATGCGTTATGCGTTATGAGTTTTGCGTTACGCGTTATGCGTTATGCGTTATGCGTTATGCGTTATGCGTTATGCTTATGCCTTATGCGTTATGCGTTATGCGTTATGCGTTATGCGTAATGCGTTATGCGTTATGCGTTATGCGTTATGCGTTATGCGTTATGCGTTATGCGTTGTGCGTCATGCGTTATGCGTTATGCGTTATGCGTTATGCGTTATGCGTTATGCGTTATGCGTTATGCGTTATGCGTTATGCGTTATGCGTTATGCGTTATGCGTTATGCGTTATGCGTTATGCGTTATGCGTTATGCGTTATGCGTTATGCGTTATGCGTTATGCGTTATGCGTTATGCGTTATGCGTTATGCGTTATGCGTTATGCGTTATGCGTTATGCGTTATGCGTTATGCGTTATGCGTTATGCGTTATGCGTTATGCGTTATGCGTTATGCGTTATGCGTTATGCGTTATGCGTTATGCGTTATGCGTTATGCGTTATGCGTTATGCGTTATGCGTTATGCGTTATGCGTTATGCGTTATGCGTTATGCGTTATGCGTTATGCGTTATGCGTTATGCGTTATGCGTTATGCGTTATGCGTTATGCGTTATGCGTTTTGCGTCATGCGTTATGCGTTATGCGTTATGCTTTATGCGTTATGCGTTATGCGTCATGCGTTATGCGTTATGCGTTATGCGTTATGCGTCATGCGTTATGCGTCATGCGTTATGCGTTATGCGTTATGCGTTATGCGTTATGCGTTATGCGTTATGCGTTATGCGTTATGCGTTATGCGTTATGCGTTATGCGTTATGCGTTGTGCGTCATGCGTTATGCGTTATGCGTTATGCGTTATGCGTTATGCGTTATGCGTTATGCGTTATGCGTTCTGCGTTATGCGTTATGCGTTATGCGTTATGCGTTATGCGTTATGCGTTATGCGTTAGGCGTTATGGGTTTTGCGTTATGCGTAATGCGTTATGCGTTATGCGTTATGCGTTATGCGTTATGCGTTATGCGTTATGCGTTATGCGTTATGCGTTATGCGTTATGCGTCATGCGTTATGCGTTATGCGTTATGCGTTATGCGTTATGCGTTATGCGTTATGCGTTATGCGTTATGCGTTATGCGTTATGCGTTATGCGTTATGCGTTATGCGTTATGCGTTATGCGTTATGCGTTATGCGTTATGCGTTATGCGTCATGCGTTATGCGTTATGCGTTATGCGTTATGCGTTATGCGTTATGCGTTATGCGTTATGCGTTATGCGTTATGCGTTATGCGTTATGCGTTATGCGTTATGCGTTATGCGTTATGCGTTATGCGTTATGCGTTATGCGTTATGCGTTATGCGTTATGCGTTATGCGTTATGCGTTATGCGTTATGCGTTATGCGTTATGCGTTATGCGTTATGCGTTATGCGTTATGCGTTATGCGTTATGCGTTATGCGTTATGCGTTATGCGTTATGCGTTATGCGTTATGCGTTATGCGTTATGCGTTATGCGTTATGCGTTATGCGTTATGCGTTATGCGTTATGCGTTATGCGTTATGCGTTATGACTTTTGCATTATGCGTTATGCGTTATGCGTTATGGGCTATGCGTTATGCCTTACGGTTTATACGTTATGCGTTATGCGTTATGCGTTATGCGTTATGCGTTATGCGTTATGCGTTATGCGTTATGCGTTATGCGTTATGCGTTATGACTTTTGCATTATGCGTTATGCCATATGCGTTATGCGTTATGCGTTATGCGTTATGAGTTTTGCGTTACGCGTTATGCGTTATGCGTTATGCGTTATGCGTTATGCGTTATGCTTATGCCTTATGCGTTATGCGTTATGCGTTATGCGTTATGCGTAATGCGTTATGCGTTATGCGTTATGCGTTATGCGTTATGCGTTATGCGTTATGCGTTATGCGTTATGCGTTATGCGTTGTGCGTTGTGCGTCATGCGTTATGCGTTATGCGTTATGCGTTATGCGTTATGCGTTATGCGTTATGCGTTATGCGTTATGCGTTATGCGTTATGCGTTATGCGTTATGCGTTATGCGTTATGCGTTATGCGTTATGCGTTATGCGTTATGCGTTATGCGTTATGCGTTATGCGTTATGCGTTATGCGTTATGCGTTATGCGTTATGCGTTATGCGTTATGCGTTATGCGTTATGCGTTATGAATATGACTTATGCGTTATGCGTTATGCGTTATGCGTAATGCGTTATGCGTTATGGGTTTTGCGTTATGCGTAATGCGTTATGCGTAATGCGTTATGCGTTATGCGTTGTGCGTTATGCGTTATACGTTATGCGTTATGCGTTATGCGTTATGCGTTATGCGTTATGCGTTATGCGTTATGCGTTATGCGTTATGACTTTTGCATTATGCGTTATGCGTTATGCGTTATGGGCTATGCGTTATGCCTTACGGTTTATACGTTATGCGTTATGCGTTATGCGTTATGCGTTATGCGTTATGAATATGACTTATGCGTTATGCGTTATGCGTTATGCGTAATGCGTTATGCGTTATGGGTTTTGCGTTATGCGTAATGCGTTATGCGTAATGCGTTATGCGTTATGCGTTGTGCGTTATGCGTTATACGTTATGCGTTATGCGTTATGCGTTATGCGTTATGCGTTATGCGTTATGCGTTATGCGTTATGCGTTATGACTTTTGCATTATGCGTTATGCGTTATGCGTTATGGGCTATGCGTTATGCCTTACGGTTTATACGTTATGCGTTATGCGTTATGCGTTATGCGTTATGCGTTATGCGTTATGCGTTATGCGTTATGCGTTATGCGTTATGCGTTATGCGTTATGCGTTATGACTTTTGCATTATGCGTTATGCCATATGCGTTATGCGTTATGCGTTATGCGTTATGAGTTTTGCGTTACGCGTTATGCGTTATGCGTTATGCGTTATGCGTTATGCGTTATGCTTATGCCTTATGCGTTATGCGTTATGCGTTATGCGTTATGCGTAATGCGTTATGCGTTATGCGTTATGCGTTATGCGTTATGCGTTATGCGTTATGCGTTATGCGTTATGCGTTATGCGTTGTGCGTTGTGCGTCATGCGTTATGCGTTATGCGTTATGCGTTATGCGTTATGCGTTATGCGTTATGCGTTATGCGTTATGCGTTATGCGTTATGCGTTATGCGTTATGCGTTATGCGTTATGCGTTATGCGTTATGCGTTATGCGTTATGCGTTATGCGTTATGCGTTATGCGTTATGCGTTATGCGTTATGCGTTATGCGTTATGCGTTATGCGTTATGCGTTATGCGTTATGCGTTATGAATATGACTTATGCGTTATGCGTTATGCGTTATGCGTAATGCGTTATGCGTTATGGGTTTTGCGTTATGCGTAATGCGTTATGCGTAATGCGTTATGCGTTATGCGTTGTGCGTTATGCGTTATACGTTATGCGTTATGCGTTATGCGTTATGCGTTATGCGTTATGCGTTATGCGTTATGCGTTATGCGTTATGCGTTATGCGTTATGCGTTATGCGTTATGCGTTATGCGTTATGCGTTATGCGTTATGCGTTATGCGTTATGCGTTATGCGTTATGCGTTATGCGTTATGCGTTATGCGTTATGCGTTATGCGTTATGCGTTATGCGTTATGCGTTATGCGTTATGCGTTATGCGTTATGCGTTATGCGTTATGCGTTATGCGTTATGCGTTATGCGTTATGCGTTATGCGTTATGCGTTATGCGTTATGCGTTATGCGTTATGCGTTATGCGTTATGCGTTATGCGTTATGCGTTATGCGTTATGCGTTATGCGTTATGCGTTATGCGTTATGCGTTATGCGTTATGCGTTATGCGTTATGCGTTATGCGTTATGCGTTATGCGTTATGCGTTATGCGTTATGCGTTATGACTTTTGCATTATGCGTTATGCGTTATGCGTTATGGGCTATGCGTTATGCCTTACGGTTTATACGTTATGCGTTATGCGTTATGCGTTATGCGTTATGCGTTATGCGTTATGCGTTATGCGTTATGCGTTATGCGTTATGCGTTATGCGTTATGCGTTATGACTTTTGCATTATGCGTTATGCCATATGCGTTATGCGTTATGCGTTATGCGTTATGAGTTTTGCGTTACGCGTTATGCGTTATGTGTTATGCGTTATGCGTTATGCGTTATGCGTTATGCTTATGCCTTATGCGTTATGCGTTATGCGTTATGCGTTATGCGTAATGCGTTATGCGTTATGCGTTATGCGTTATGCGTTATGCGTTATGCGTTATGCGTTATGCGTTATGCGTTGTGCGTTGTGCGTCATGCGTTATGCGTTATGCGTTATGCGTTATGCGTTATGCGTTATGCGTTATGCGTTATGCGTTATGCGTTATGCGTTATGCGTTATGCGTTATGCGTTATGCGTTATGCGTTATGCGTTATGCGTTATGCGTTATGCGTTATGCGTTATGCGTTATGCGTTATGCGTTATGCGTTATGAATATGCCTTATGCGTTATGCGTTATGCGTTATGCGTAATGCGTTATGCGTTATGGGTTTTGCGTTATGCGTAATGCGTTATGCGTAATGCGTTATGCGTTATGCGTTATGCGTTGTGCGTTGTGCGTTATGCGTTATGCGTTATGCGTTATGCGTTATGCTTTATGCGTTATGCGTTATGCGTTATGCGTTATGCGTTATGCGTTATGCGTTATGCGTTATGCGTTATGCGTTATGCGTTATGCGTTATGCGTTATGCGTTATGCGTTATGCGTTATGCGTTATGCGTTATGCGTTATGCGTTATGCGTTATGCGTTATGCGTTATGCGTTATGCGTTATGCGTTATGCGTTATGCGTTATGCGTTATGCGTTATGCGTTATGCGTTATGCGTCATGCGTTATGCGTTATGCGTTATGCGTTATGCGTTATGCGTTATGCGTTATGCGTTATGCGTTATGCGTTATGCGTTATGCGTTATGCGTTATGCGTTATGCGTTATGCGTTATGCGTTATGCGTTATGCGTTATGCGTTATGCGTTATGCGTTCTGCGTTGTGCGTTATGCGTTATACGTTATGCGTTATGCGTTATGCGTTATGCGTTATGCGTTATGCGTTATGCGTTATGCGTTATGCGTTATGCGTTATGCGTTATGCGTTATGCGTTATGCGTTATGCGTTATGCGTTATGCGTTATGCGTTATGCGTTATGCGTTATGCGTTATGCGTTATGCGTTATGCGTTATGCGTTATGCGTTATGCGTTATGCGTTATGCGTTATGCGTTATGCGTTATGCGTTATGCGTTATGCGTTATGCGTTATGCGTTATGCGTTATGCGTTATGCGTTATGCGTTATGCGTTATGCGTTATGCGTTATGCGTTATGCGTTATGCGTTATGCGTTATGCGTTATGCGTTATGCGTTATGCGTAATGCGTTATGCGTTATGCGTTATGCGTTATGCGTTATGCGTTATGCGTTATGCGTTATGCGTTATGCGTTATGCGTTATGCGTTATGACTTTTGCATTATGCGTTATGCCATATGCGTTATGCGTTATGCGTTATGCGTTATGCGTTATGCGTTATGCGTTATGCGTTATGCGTTATGCGTTATGCGTTATGCGTCATGCGTTATGCGTTATGCGTTATGCGTTATGCGTTATGCGTTATGCGTTATGCGTTATGCGTTATGCGTTATGCGTTATGCGTTATGCGTTATGCGTTATGCGTTATGCGTTATGCGTTATGCGTTATGCGTTATGCGTTATGCGTTATGCGTTATGCGTTATGCGTTATGCGTTATGCGTTATGCGTTATGCGTTATGCGTTATGCGTTATGCGTTATGCGTTATGCGTTATGCGTTATGCGTTATGCGTTATGCGTTATGCGTTATGCGTTATGACTTTTGCATTATGACTTTTGCATTATGCGTTATGCGTTATGCGTTATGGGCTATGCGTTATGCCTTACGGTTTATACGTTATGCGTTATGCGTTATGCGTTATGCGTTATGCGTTATGCGTTATGCGTTATGCGTTATGCGTTATGCGTTATGCGTTATGCGTTATGCGTTATGCGTTATGACTTTTGCATTATGCGTATTGCCATATGCGTTATGCGTTATGCGTTATGCGTTATGCGTTATGAGTTTTGCGTTACGCGTTATGCGTTATGCGTTATGCGTTATGCGTTATGCGTTATGCTTATGCCTTATGCGTTATGCGTTATGCGTTATGCGTTATGCGTAATGCGTTATGCGTTATGCGTTATGCGTTATGCGTTATGCGTTATGCGTTATGCGTTATGCGTTATGCGTTATGCGTTATGCGTTATGCGTTATGACTTTTGCATTATGCGTTATGCCATATGCGTTATGCGTTATGCGTTATGCGTTATGCGTTATGAGTTTTGCGTTACGCGTTATGCGTTATGCGTTATGCGTTATGCGTTATGCTTATGCCTTATGCGTTATGCGTTATGCGTTATGCTTTATGCGTAATGCGTTATGCGTTATGCGTTATGCGTTATGCGTTATGCGTTATGCGTTATGCGTTATGCGTTATGCGTTATGCGTTGTGCGTCATGCGTTATGCGTTATGCGTTATGCGTTATGCGTTATGCGTTATGCGTTATGCGTTATGCGTTATGCGTTATGCGTTATGCGTTATGCGTTATGCGTTATGCGTTATGCGTTATGCGTTATGCGTTATGCGTTATGCGTTATGCGTTATGCGTTATGCGTTATGCGTTATGCGTTATGCGTTATGCGTTATGCGTTATGCTTATGCCTTATGCGTTATGCGTTATGCGTTATGCGTTATGCGTAATGCGTTATGCGTTATGGGTTTTGCGTTATGCGTAATGCGTCATGCGTAATGCGTTATGCGTTATGCGTTATGCGTTGTGCGTTGTGCGTTATGCGTTATGCGTTATGCGTTATGCTTTATGCGTTATGCGTTATGCGTTATGCGTTATGCGTTATGCGTTATGCGTTATGCGTTATGCGTTATGCGTTATGCGTTATGCGTTATGCGTTATGCGTTATGCGTTATGCGTTATGCGTTGTGCGTTGTGCGTTGTGCGTTATGCGTTATGCGTTATGCGTTATGCGTTATGCGTTATGCGTTATGCGTTATGCGTTATGCGTTATGCGTTATGCGTTATGCGTTATGCGTTATGCGTTATGCGTTATGCGTTATGCGTTATGCGTTATGCGTTATGCGTTATGCGTTATGCGTTATGCGTTATGCGTTATGCGTTATGCGTTATGCGTTATGCGTTATGCGTTATGCGTTATGCGTTATGCGTTATGCGTTATGCGTTATGCGTTATGCGTTATGCGTTATGCGTTATGCGTTATGCGTTATGCGTTATGCGTTATGCGTTATGCGTTATGCGTTATGCGTTATGCGTTATGCGTTATGCGTTATGCGTTATGCGTTATGCGTTATGCGTTATGCGTTATGCGTTATGCGTTATGCGTTATGCGTTATGCGTTATGCGTTATGCGTTATGCGTTATGCGTTATGCGTTATGCGTTATGCGTTATGCGTTATGCGTTATGCGTTATGCGTTATGCGTTATGCGTTATGCGTTATGCGTTATGCGTTATGCGTTATGCGTTATGCGTTATGCGTTATGCGTTATGCGTTATGACTTTTGCATTATGCGTTATGCGTTATGCGTTATGGGCTATGCGTTATGCCTTACGGTTTATACGTTATGCGTTATGCGTTATGCGTTATGCGTTATGCGTTATGCGTTATGCGTTATGCGTTATGACTTTTGCATTATGCGTATTGCCATATGCGTTATGCGTTATGCGTTATGCGTTATGCGTTATGCGTTATGCGTTATGCGTTATGACTTTTGCATTATGCGTATTGCCATATGCGTTATGCGTTATGCGTTATGCGTTATGCGTTATGAGTTTTGCGTTACGCGTTATGCGTTATGCGTTATGCGTTATGCGTTATGCGTTATGCTTATGCCTTATGCGTTATGCGTTATGCGTTATGCGTTATGCGTAATGCGTTATGCGTTATGCGTTATGCGTTATGCGTTATGCGTTATGCGTTATGCGTTATGCGTTATGCGTTATGCGTTATGCGTTATGCGTTATGACTTTTGCATTATGCGTTATGCCATATGCGTTATGCGTTATGCGTTATGCGTTATGAGTTTTGCGTTACGCGTTATGCGTTATGCGTTATGCGTTATGCGTTATGCTTATGCCTTATGCGTTATGCGTTATGCGTTATGCGTTATGCGTAATGCGTTATGCGTTATGCGTTATGCGTTATGCGTTATGCGTTATGCGTTATGCGTTATGCGTTATGCGTTGTGCGTCATGCGTTATGCGTTATGCGTTATGCGTTATGCGTTATGCGTTATGCGTTATGCGTTATGCGTTATGCGTTATGCGTTATGCGTTATGCGTTATGCGTTATGCGTTATGCGTTATGCGTTATGCGTTATGCGTTATGCGTTATGCGTTATGCGTTATGCGTTATGCGTTATGCGTTATGCGTTATGCGTTATGCGTTATGCTTATGCCTTATGCGTTATGCGTTATGCGTTATGCGTTATGCGTAATGCGTTATGCGTTATGGGTTTTGCGTTATGCGTAATGCGTTATGCGTAATGCGTTATGCGTTATGCGTTATGCGTTGTGCGTTGTGCGTTATGCGTTATGCGTTATGCGTTATGCGTTATGCTTTATGCGTTATGCGTTATGCGTTATGCGTTATGCGTTATGCGTAATGCGTTATGCGTTATGGGTTTTGCGTTATGCGTAATGCGTTATGCGTAATGCGTTATGCGTTATGCGTTATGCGTTATGCGTTATGCGTTATGCGTTATGCGTTATGCGTAATGCGTTATGCGTTATGCGTTATGCGTTATGCGTTATGCGTTATGCGTTATGCGTTATGCGTTATGCGTTATGCGTTATGCGTTATGCGTTATGCGTTATGCGTTATGCGTTATGCGTTATGCGTTATGCGTTATGCTTATGCCTTATGCGTTATGCGTTATGCGTTATGCGTTATGCGTAATGCGTTATGCGTTATGGGTTTTGCGTTATGCGTAATGCGTTATGCGTAATGCGTTATGCGTTATGCGTTATGCGTTATGCGTTATGCGTTATGCGTTATGCGTTATGCGTAATGCGTTATGCGTTATGCGTTATGCGTTATGCGTTATGCGTTATGCGTTATGCGTTATGACTTTTGCATTATGCGTTATGCCATATGCGTTATGCGTTATGCGTTATGCGTTATGCGTTATGCGTTATGAGTTTTGCGTTACGCGTTATGCGTTATGCGTTATGCGTTATGCGTTATGACTTTTGCATTATGCGTTATGCCATATGCGTTATGCGTTATGCGTTATGCGTTATGCGTTATGAGTTTTGCGTTACGCGTTATGCGTTATGCGTTATGCGTTATGCGTTATGCTTATGCCTTATGCGTTATGCGTTATGCGTTATGCGTTATGCGTTATGCGTTATGCGTTATGCGTTATGCGTTATGCGTTATGCGTTGTGCGTTGTGCGTCATGCGTTATGCGTTATGCGTTATGCGTTATGCGTTATGCGTTATGCGTTATGCGTTATGCGTTATGCGTTATGCGTTATGCGTTATGCGTTATGCGTTATGCGTTATGCGTTATGCGTTATGCGTTATGCGTTATGCGTTATGCGTTATGCGTTATGCGTTATGCGTTATGCGTTATGCGTTATGCGTTATGAATATGCCTTATGCGTTATGCGTTATGCGTAATGCGTTATGCGTTATGGGTTTTGCGTTATGCGTAATGCGTTATGCGTAATGCGTTATGCGTTATGCGTTATGCGTTGTGCGTTGTGCGTTATGCGTTATGCGTTATGCGTTATGCGTTATGCTTTATGCGTTATGCGTTATGCGTTATGCGTTATGCGTTATGCGTTATGCGTTATGCGTTATGCGTTATGCGTTATGCGTTATGCGTTATGCGTTATGCGTTATGCGTTATGCGTTATGCGTTATGCGTTATGCGTTATGCGTTATGCGTTATGCGTTATGCGTTATGCGTTATGCGTTATGCGTTATGCGTTATGCGTTATGCGTTATGCGTTATGCGTTATGCGTCATGCGTTATGCGTTATGCGTTATGCGTTATGCGTTATGCGTTATGCGTTATGCGTTATGCGTTATGCGTTATGCGTTATGCGTTATGCGTTATGCGTTATGCGTTATGCGTTATGCGTTATGCGTTATGCGTTATGCGTTATGCGTTATGCGTTCTGCGTTGTGCGTTATGCGTTATACGTTATGCGTTATGCGTTATGCGTTATGCGTTATGCGTTATGACTTTTGCATTATGCGTTATGCCATATGCGTTATGCGTTATGCGTTATGCGTTATGCGTTATGAGTTTTGCGTTACGCGTTATGCGTTATGCGTTATGCGTTATGCGTTATGCTTATGCCTTATGCGTTATGCGTTATGCGTTATGCGTTATGCGTAATGCGTTATGCGTTATGCGTTATGCGTTATGCGTTATGCGTTATGCGTTATGCGTTATGCGTTATGCGTTATGCGTTGTGCGTCATGCGTTATGCGTTATGCGTTATGCGTTATGCGTTATGCGTTATGCGTTATGCGTTATGCGTTATGCGTTATGCGTTATGCGTTATGCGTTATGCGTTATGCGTTATGCGTTATGCGTTATGCGTTATGCGTTATGCGTTATGCGTTATGCGTTATGCGTTATGCGTTATGCGTAATGCGTTATGCGTTATGGGTTTTGCGTTATGCGTAATGCGTTATGCGTAATGCGTTATGCGTTATGCGTTATGCGTTGTGCGTTGTGCGTTATGCGTTATGCGTTATGCGTTATGCGTTATGCTTTATGCGTTATGCGTTATGCGTTATGCGTTATGCGTTATGCGTTATGCGTTATGCGTTATGCGTTATGCGTTATGCGTTATGCGTTATGCGTTATGCGTTATGCGTTATGCGTTATGCGTTATGCGTTATGCGTTATGCGTTATGCGTTATGCGTTATGCGTTATGCGTTATGCGTTATGCGTTATGCGTTATGCGTTATGCGTTATGCGTTATGCTTATGCCTTATGCGTTATGCGTTATGCGTTATGCGTTATGCGTAATGCGTTATGCGTTATGGGTTTTGCGTTATGCGTAATGCGTTATGCGTAATGCGTTATGCGTTATGCGTTATGCGTTATGCGTTATGCGTTATGCGTTATGCGTTATGCGTTATGCGTAATGCGTTATGCGTTATGCGTTATGCGTTATGCGTTATGCGTTATGCGTTATGCGTTATGCGTTATGCGTTATGCGTTATGACTTTTGCATTATGCGTTATGCCATATGCGTTATGCGTTATGCGTTATGCGTTATGCGTTATGCGTTATGAGTTTTGCGTTACGCGTTATGCGTTATGCGTTATGCGTTATGCGTTATGACTTTTGCATTATGCGTTATGCCATATGCGTTATGCGTTATGCGTTATGCGTTATGCGTTATGAGTTTTGCGTTACGCGTTATGCGTTATGCGTTATGCGTTATGCGTTATGCTTATGCCTTATGCGTTATGCGTTATGCGTTATGCGTTATGCGTTATGCGTTATGCGTTATGCGTTATGCGTTATGCGTTGTGCGTTGTGCGTCATGCGTTATGCGTTATGCGTTATGCGTTATGCGTTATGCGTTATGCGTTATGCGTTATGCGTTATGCGTTATGCGTTATGCGTTATGCGTTATGCGTTATGCGTTATGCGTTATGCGTTATGCGTTATGCGTTATGCGTTATGCGTTATGCGTTATGCGTTATGCGTTATGCGTTATGCGTTATGCGTTATGCGTTATGAATATGCCTTATGCGTTATGCGTTATGCGTAATGCGTTATGCGTTATGGGTTTTGCGTTATGCGTAATGCGTTATGCGTAATGCGTTATGCGTTATGCGTTATGCGTTGTGCGTTGTGCGTTATGCGTTATGCGTTATGCGTTATGCGTTATGCTTTATGCGTTATGCGTTATGCGTTATGCGTTATGCGTTATGCGTTATGCGTTATGCGTTATGCGTTATGCGTTATGCGTTATGCGTTATGCGTTATGCGTTATGCGTTATGCGTTATGCGTTATGCGTTATGCGTTATGCGTTATGCGTTATGCGTTATGCGTTATGCGTTATGCGTTATGCGTTATGCGTTATGCGTTATGCGTTATGCGTTATGCGTTATGCGTCATGCGTTATGCGTTATGCGTTATGCGTTATGCGTTATGCGTTATGCGTTATGCGTTATGCGTTATGCGTTATGCGTTATGCGTTATGCGTTATGCGTTATGCGTTATGCGTTATGCGTTATGCGTTATGCGTTATGCGTTCTGCGTTGTGCGTTATGCGTTATACGTTATGCGTTATGCGTTATGCGTTATGCGTTATGCGTTATGACTTTTGCATTATGCGTTATGCCATATGCGTTATGCGTTATGCGTTATGCGTTATGCGTTATGAGTTTTGCGTTACGCGTTATGCGTTATGCGTTATGCGTTATGCGTTATGCTTATGCCTTATGCGTTATGCGTTATGCGTTATGCGTTATGCGTAATGCGTTATGCGTTATGCGTTATGCGTTATGCGTTATGCGTTATGCGTTATGCGTTATGCGTTATGCGTTATGCGTTGTGCGTCATGCGTTATGCGTTATGCGTTATGCGTTATGCGTTATGCGTTATGCGTTATGCGTTATGCGTTATGCGTTATGCGTTATGCGTTATGCGTTATGCGTTATGCGTTATGCGTTATGCGTTATGCGTTATGCGTTATGCGTTATGCGTTATGCGTTATGCGTTATGCGTTATGCGTTATGCGTTATGCGTTATGCGTTATGCGTTATGCGTTATGCGTTATGCTTATGCCTTATGCGTTATGCGTTATGCGTTATGCGTAATGCGTTATGCGTTATGGGTTTTGCGTTATGCGTAATGCGTTATGCGTAATGCGTTATGCGTTATGCGTTATGCGTTGTGCGTTGTGCGTTATGCGTTATGCGTTATGCGTTATGCGTTATGCTTTATGCGTTATGCGTTATGCGTTATGCGTTATGCGTTATGCGTTATGCGTTATGCGTTATGCGTTATGCGTTATGCGTTATGCGTTATGCGTTATGCGTTATGCGTTATGCGTTATGCGTTATGCGTTATGCGTTATGCGTTATGCGTTATGCGTTGTGCGTTGTGCGTTGTGCGTTATGCGTTATGCGTTATGCGTTATGCGTTATGCGTTATGCGTTATGCGTTATGCGTTATGCGTTATGCGTTATGCGTTATGCGTTATGCGTTATGCGTTATGCGTTATGCGTTATGCGTTATGCGTTATGCGTTATGCGTTATGCGTTATGCGTTATGCGTTATGCGTTATGCGTTATGCGTTATGCGTTATGCGTTATGCGTTATGCGTTATGCGTTATGCGTTATGCGTTATGCGTTATGCGTTATGCGTTATGCGTTATGCGTTATGCGTTATGCGTTATGCGTTATGCGTTATGCGTTATGCGTTATGCGTTATGCGTTATGCGTTATGCGTTATGCGTTATGCGTTATGCGTTATGCGTTATGCGTTATGCGTTATGCGTTATGCGTTATGCGTTATGCGTTATGCGTTATGCGTTATGCGTTATGCGTTATGCGTTATGCGTTATGCGTTATGCGTTATGCGTTATGCGTTATGCGTTATGCGTTATGCGTTATGCGTTATGCGTTATGCGTTATGCGTTATGCGTTATGCGTTATGCGTTATGCGTTATGCGTTATGCGTTATGCGTTATGCGTTATGCGTTATACGTTATGCGTTATGCGTTATGCGTTATGCGTTATGCGTTATGCGTTATGCGATATGCGTTATGCGTTATGCGTTATGCGTTATGCGTTATGCGTTATGCGTTATGCGTTATGCGTTATGCGTTATGCGATATGCGTTATGCGTTATGCGTTATGCGTTATGCGTTATGCGTTATGCGTTATGCGTTATGCGTTATGCGTTATGCGTTATGCGTTATGCGTTATGCGTTATGCGTTATGCGTTATGCGTTATGCGTTATGCGTTATGCGTTATGCGTTATGCGTTATGCGTTATGCGTTATGCGTTATGCGTTATGCGTTATGCGTTATGCGTTATGCGTTATGCGTTATGCGTTATGCGTTATGCGTTATGCGTTATGCGTCATGCGTTATGCGTAATGCGTTATGCGTTATGCATTATGCGTTATGCGTTATGCGTTATGCGTTATGCGTTATGCGTTATGCGTTGTGCGTTGTGCGTTATGCGTTATGTGTTAGGCGTTATGGGTTTTGCGTTATGCGTAATGCGTTATGCGTTATGCGTTATGCGTTATGCGTTATGCGTTATGAGTCATGCGTTATGCGCTATGTGTTATGGGTTATGCGTTATACGTAATGCGTTATGCGTTATGCTTTATGCGTTATGCGTTATGCGTTATGCGTTATGCGTTATGCGTTATGCGTTATGCGTTATGCGTTATGCGTTATGCGTTATGCGTTATGCGTTATGCGTTATGCGTTATGCGTTATGCGTTATGCGTTATGCGTTATGCGTTATGCGTTATGACTTTTGCATTATGCGTTATGCCATATGCGTTATGCGTTATGCGTTATGCGTTATGCGTTATGCGTTATGCGTTATGCGTTATGAGTTTTGCGTTACGCGTTATGCGTTATGCGTTATGCTTATGCCTTATGCGTTATGCGTTATGCGTTATGCGTTATGCGTTATGCGTTATGCGTTATGCGTTATGCGTTATGCGTTATGCGTTATGCGTTATGCGTTATGCGTTATGCGTTATGCGTTATGCGTTATGCGTTATGCGTTATGCGTTATGCGTTCTGCGTTATGCGTTATGCGTTATGCGTCATGCGTTATGCGTTATGCGTTATGCTTTATGCGTTATGCGTTATGCGTCATGCGTTATGCGTTATGCGTTATGCGTCATGCGTTATGCGTTATGCGTTATGCTTTATGCGTTATGCGTTATGCGTCATGCGTTATGCGTTATGCGTTATGCGTTATGCGTCATGCGTTATGGGTTTTGCGTTATGCGTAATGCGTTATGCGTTATGCGTTATGCGTTATGCGTTATGCGTTATGCGTTATGCGTTATGCGTTATGCGTTATGCGTTATGCGTTATGCGTTATGCGTTATGCGTTATGCGTTATGCGTTATGCGTTATGCGTTCTGCGTTATGCGTTATGCGTCATGCGTTATGCGTTATGCGTTATGCGTTATGCGTTATGCGTTATGCGTTATGCGTTATGCGTTATGCGTTATGCGTTATGCGTTCTGCGTTATGCGTTATGCGTTATGCTTATGCCTTATGCGTTATGCGTTATGCGTTATGCGTTATGCGTTATGCGTTATGCGTTATGCGTTATGCGTTATGCGTTATGCGTTATGCGTTATGCGTTATGCGTTATGCGTTATGCGTTATGCGTTATGCGTTATGCGTTATGCCTTATGCGTTATGCGTTATGCGTTATGCGTTATGCGTTATGCTTATGCCTTATGCGTTATGCGTTATGCGTTATGCGTTATGCGTAATGCGTTATGCGTTATGGGTTTTGCGTTATGCGTAATGCGTTATGCGTAATGCGTTATGCGTTGTGCGTTGTGCGTTATGCGTTATGCGTTATGCGTTATGCGTTATGCGTTATGCGTTATGCGTTATGCGTTATGCGTTATGCGTTATGCGTTATGCGTTATGCGTTATGCGTTATGCGTTATGCGTTATGCGTTATGCGTTATGCGTTATGCGTTATGCGTTATGCGTTATGCGTTATGCGTTATGCGTTATGCGTTATGCGTTATGCGTTATGCGTTATGCCTTATGCGTTATGCGTTATGCGTTATGCGTTATGCGTAATGCGTTATGCGTTATGGGTTTTGCGTTATGCGTAATGCGTTATGCGTAATGCGTTATGCGTTGTGCGTTGTGCGTTATGCTTTATGCGTTATGCGTTATGCGTTATGCGTTATGCGTTATGCGTTATGCGTTATGCGTTATGCGTTATGCGTTATGCGTTATGCGTTATGCGTTATGCGTTATGCGTTATGCGTTATGCGTTATGCGTTATGCGTTATGCGTTATGCGTTATGCGTTATGCGTTATGCGTTATGCGTTATGCGTTATGCGTTATGCGTTATGCGTTATGCGTTGTGCGTTGTGCGTTGTGCGTTGTGCGTTGTGCGTTATGCGTTATGCGTTATGCGTTATGCGTTATGCGTTATGCGTTATGCGTTATGCGTTATGCGTTATGCGTTATGCGTTATGCGTTATGCGTTATGCGTTATGCGTTATGCGTTATGCGATATGCGTTATGCGTTATGCGTTATGCGTTATGCGTTATGCGTTATGCGTTATGCGTTATGCGTTATGCG
Organism: Lasioglossum baleicum; assembly: GCF_051020765.1. Classification (NCBI taxonomy): domain Eukaryota; kingdom Metazoa; phylum Arthropoda; class Insecta; order Hymenoptera; family Halictidae; genus Lasioglossum; species Lasioglossum baleicum. Next base: position 24,030 of record NW_027469292.1, on the reverse strand, counting down.
TTATGCGTTATGCGTTATGCGTTATGCGTTATGCGTTATGCGTTATGCGTTATGCGTTATGCGTTATGCGTTATGCGTTATGCGTTATGCGTTATGCGTTATGCGTCATGCGTTATGCGTAATGCGTTATGCGTTATGCATTATGCGTTATGCGTTATGCGTTATGCGTTATGCGTTATGCGTTATGCGTTATGCGTTGTGCGTTGTGCGTTATGCGTTATGTGTTAGGCGTTATGGGTTTTGCGTTATGCGTAATGCGTTATGCGTTATGCGTTATGCGTTATGCGTTATGCGTTATGCGTTATGCGTTATGCGTTATGAGTCATGCGTTATGCGCTATGTGTTATGGGTTATGCGTTATACGTAATGCGTTATGCGTTATGCTTTATGCGTTATGCGTTATGCGTTATGCGTTATGCGTTATGCGTTATGCGTTATGCGTTATGCGTTATGCGTTATGCGTTATGCGTTATGCGTTATGCGTTATGCGTTATGCGTTATGCGTTATGCGTTATGCGTTATGCGTTATGCGTTATGCGTTATGCGTTATGCGTTATGCGTTATGCGTTATGCGTTATGCGTTATGCGTTATGCGTTATGCGTTATGCGTTATGCGTTATGCGTTATGCGTTATGCGTTATGCTTATGCCTTATGCGTTATGCGTTATGCGTTATGCGTTATGCGTAATGCGTTATGCGTTATGGGTTTTGCGTTATGCGTAATGCGTTATGCGTAATGCGTTATGCGTTATGCGTTATGCGTTATGCGTTATGCGTTATGCGTTATGCGTTATGCGTTATGCGTAATGCGTTATGCGTTATGCGTTATGCGTTATGCGTTATGCGTTATGCGTTATGCGTTATGCGTTATGCGTTATGCGTTATGCGTTATGACTTTTGCATTATGCGTTATGCCATATGCGTTATGCGTTATGCGTTATGCGTTATGCGTTATGCGTTATGAGTTTTGCGTTACGCGTTATGCGTTATGCGTTATGCGTTATGCGTTATGACTTTTGCATTATGCGTTATGCCATATGCGTTATGCGTTATGCGTTATGCGTTATGCGTTATGAGTTTTGCGTTACGCGTTATGCGTTATGCGTTATGCGTTATGCGTTATGCTTATGCCTTATGCGTTATGCGTTATGCGTTATGCGTTATGCGTTATGCGTTATGCGTTATGCGTTATGCGTTATGCGTTATGCGTTGTGCGTTGTGCGTCATGCGTTATGCGTTATGCGTTATGCGTTATGCGTTATGCGTTATGCGTTATGCGTTATGCGTTATGCGTTATGCGTTATGCGTTATGCGTTATGCGTTATGCGTTATGCGTTATGCGTTATGCGTTATGCGTTATGCGTTATGAATATGCCTTATGCGTTATGCGTTATGCGTAATGCGTTATGCGTTATGGGTTTTGCGTTATGCGTAATGCGTTATGCGTAATGCGTTATGCGTTATGCGTTATGCGTTGTGCGTTGTGCGTTATGCGTTATGCGTTATGCGTTATGCGTTATGCTTTATGCGTTATGCGTTATGCGTTATGCGTTATGCGTTATGCGTTATGCGTTATGCGTTATGCGTTATGCGTTATGCGTTATGCGTTATGCGTTATGCGTTATGCGTTATGCGTTATGCGTTATGCGTTATGCGTTATGCGTTATGCGTTATGCGTTATGCGTTATGCGTTATGCGTTATGCGTTATGCGTTATGCGTTATGCGTTATGCGTTATGCGTTATGCGTTATGCGTTATGCGTTATGCGTCATGCGTTATGCGTTATGCGTTATGCGTTATGCGTTATGCGTTATGCGTTATGCGTTATGCGTTATGCGTTATGCGTTATGCGTTATGCGTTATGCGTTATGCGTTATGCGTTATGCGTTATGCGTTATGCGTTATGCGTTCTGCGTTGTGCGTTATGCGTTATACGTTATGCGTTATGCGTTATGCGTTATGCGTTATGCGTTATGACTTTTGCATTATGCGTTATGCCATATGCGTTATGCGTTATGCGTTATGCGTTATGCGTTATGAGTTTTGCGTTACGCGTTATGCGTTATGCGTTATGCGTTATGCGTTATGCTTATGCCTTATGCGTTATGCGTTATGCGTTATGCGTTATGCGTAATGCGTTATGCGTTATGCGTTATGCGTTATGCGTTATGCGTTATGCGTTATGCGTTATGCGTTATGCGTTATGCGTTGTGCGTCATGCGTTATGCGTTATGCGTTATGCGTTATGCGTTATGCGTTATGCGTTATGCGTTATGCGTTATGCGTTATGCGTTATGCGTTATGCGTTATGCGTTATGCGTTATGCGTTATGCGTTATGCGTTATGCGTTATGCGTTATGCGTTATGCGTTATGCGTTATGCGTTATGCGTTATGCGTTATGCGTTATGCGTTATGCGTTATGCGTTATGCGTTATGCGTTATGCGTTATGCGTTATGCGTTATGCGTTATGCGTTATGCGTTATGCTTATGCCTTATGCGTTATGCGTTATGCGTTATGCGTAATGCGTTATGCGTTATGGGTTTTGCGTTATGCGTAATGCGTTATGCGTAATGCGTTATGCGTTATGCGTTATGCGTTGTGCGTTGTGCGTTATGCGTTATGCGTTATGCGTTATGCGTTATGCTTTATGCGTTATGCGTTATGCGTTATGCGTTATGCGTTATGCGTTATGCGTTATGCGTTATGCGTTATGCGTTATGCGTTATGCGTTATGCGTTATGCGTTATGCGTTATGCGTTATGCGTTATGCGTTATGCGTTATGCGTTATGCGTTATGCGTTGTGCGTTGTGCGTTGTGCGTTGTGCGTTCTGCGTTATGCGTTATGCGTTATGCGTTATGCGTTATGCGTTATGCGTTATGCGTTATGCGTTATGCGTTATGCGTTATGCGTTATGCGTTATGCGTTCTGCGTTATGCGTTATGCGTTATGCGTTATGCGTTATGCGTTATGCGTTATGCGTTATGCGTTATGCGTTATGCGTTATGCGTTATGCGTTATGCGTTATGCGTTATGCGTTATGCGTTATGCGTTATGCGTTATGCGTTATGCGTTATGCGTTATGCGTTATGCGTTATGCGTTATGCGTTATGCGTTATGCGTTATGCGTTATGCGTTATGCGTTATGCGTTATGCGTTATGCGTTATGCGTTATGCGTTATGCGTTATGCGTTATGCGTTATGCGTTATGCGTTATGCGTTATGCGTTATGCGTTATGCGTTATGCGTTATGCGTTATGCGTTATGCGTTATGCGTTATGCGTTATGCGTTATGCGTTATGCGTTATGCGTTATGCGTTATGCGTTATGCGTTATGCGTTATGCGTTATGCGTTATGCGTTATGCGTTATGCGTTATGCGTTATGCGTTATGCGTTATGCGTTATGCGTTATGCGTTATGCGTTATGCGATATGCGTTATGCGTTATGCGTTATGCGTTATGCGTTATGCGTTATGCGTTATGCGTTATGCGTTATGCGTTATGCGTTATGCGTTATGCGTTATGCGTTATGCGTTATGCGTTATGCGTTATGCGTTATGCGTTATGCGTTATGCGTTATGCGTTATGCGTTATGCGTTATGCGTTATGCGTTATGCGTTATGCGTTATGCGTTATGCGTTATGCGTTATGCGTTATGCGTTATGCGTTATGCGTTATGCGTTATGCGTTATGCGTTATGCGTTATGCGTTATGCGTTATGCGTTATGCGTTATGCGTTATGCGTTATGCGTTATGCGTTATGCGTTATGCGTTATGCGATATGCGTTATGCGTTATGCGTTATGCGTTATGCGTTATGCGTTATGCGTTATGCGTTATGCGTTATGCGTTATGCGTTATGCGTTATGCGTTATGCGTTATGCGTTATGCGTTATGCGTTATGCGTTATGCGTTATGCGTTATGCGTTATGCGTTATGCGTTATGCGTTATGCGTTATGCGTTATGCGTTATGCGTTATGCGTTATGCGTTATGCGTCATGCGTTATGCGTAATGCGTTATGCGTTATGCATTATGCGTTATGCGTTATGCGTTATGCGTTATGCGTTATGCGTTATGCGTTGTGCGTTGTGCGTTATGCGTTATGTGTTAGGCGTTATGGGTTTTGCGTTATGCGTAATGCGTTATGCGTTATGCGTTATGCGTTATGCGTTATGCGTTATGAGTCATGCGTTATGCGCTATGTGTTATGGGTTATGCGTTATACGTAATGCGTTATGCGTTATGCTTTATGCGTTATGCGTTATGCGTTATGCGTTATGCGTTATGCGTTATGCGTTATGCGTTATGCGTTATGCGTTATGCGTTATGCGTTATGCGTTATGCGTTATGCGTTATGCGTTATGCGTTATGCGTTATGCGTTATGCGTTATGCGTTATGCGTTATGACTTTTGCATTATGCGTTATGCCATATGCGTTATGCGTTATGTGTTATGCGTTATGCGTTATGCGTTATGCGTTATGCGTTATGCGTTATGAGTTTTGCGTTACGCGTTATGCGTTATGCGTTATGCTTATGCCTTATGCGTTATGCGTTATGCGTTATGCGTTATGCGTTATGCGTTATGCGTTATGCGTTATGCGTTATGCGTTATGCGTTATGCGTTATGCGTTATGCGTTATGCGTTATGCGTTATGCGTTATGCGTTATGCGTTATGCGTTATGCGTTATGCGTTATGCGTTCTGCGTTATGCGTTATGCGTTATGCGTCATGCGTTATGCGTTATGCGTTATGCTTTATGCGTTATGCGTTATGCGTCATGCGTTATGCGTTATGCGTAATGCGTCATGCGTTATGCGTTATGCGTTATGCTTTATGCGTTATGCGTTATGCGTCATGCGTTATGCGTTATGCGTTATGCGTTATGCGTCATGCGTTATGGGTTTTGCGTTATGCGTAATGCGTTATGCGTTATGCGTTATGCGTTATGCGTTATGCGTTATGCGTTATGCGTTATGCGTTATGCGTTATGCGTTATGCGTTATGCGTTATGCGTTATGCGTTATGCGTTATGCGTTATGCGTTATGCGTTATGCGTTATGCGTTATGCGTTATGCGTCATGCGTTATGCGTTATGCGTTATGCGTTATGCGTTATGCGTTATGCGTTATGCGTTATGCGTTATGCGTTATGCGTTATGCGTTCTGCGTTATGCGTTATGCGTTATGCTTATGCCTTATGCGTTATGCGTTATGCGTTATGCGTTATGCGTTATGCGTTATGCGTTATGCGTTATGCGTTATGCGTTATGCGTTATGCGTTATGCGTTATGCGTTATGCGTTATGCGTTATGCGTTATGCGTTATGCGTTATGCGTTATGCCTTATGCGTTATGCGTTATGCGTTATGCGTTATGCGTTATGCTTATGCCTTATGCGTTATGCGTTATGCGTTATGCGTTATGCGTAATGCGTTATGCGTTATGGGTTTTGCGTTATGCGTAATGCGTTATGCGTAATGCGTTATGCGTTGTGCGTTGTGCGTTATGCGTTATGCGTTATGCGTTATGCGTTATGCGTTATGCGTTATGCGTTATGCGTTATGCGTTATGCGTTATGCGTTATGCGTTATGCGTTATGCGTTATGCGTTATGCGTTATGCGTTATGCGTTATGCGTTATGCGTTATGCGTTATGCGTTATGCGTTATGCGTTATGCGTTATGCGTTATGCGTTATGCCTTATGCGTTATGCGTTATGCGTTATGCGTTATGCGTAATGCGTTATGCGTTATGGGTTTTGCGTTATGCGTAATGCGTTATGCGTAATGCGTTATGCGTTGTGCGTTGTGCGTTATGCTTTATGCGTTATGCGTTATGCGTTATGCGTTATGCGTTATGCGTTATGCGTTATGCGTTATGCGTTATGCGTTATGCGTTATGCGTTATGCGTTATGCGTTATGCGTTATGCGTTATGCGTTATGCGTTATGCGTTATGCGTTATGCGTTATGCGTTATGCGTTATGCGTTATGCGTTATGCGTTATGCGTTATGCGTTATGCGTTATGCGTTATGCGTTATGCGTTATGCGTTATGCGTTATGCGTTATGCGTTATGCGTTATGCGTTATGCGTTATGCGTTATGCGTTATGCGTTATGCGTTATGCGTTATGCGTTATGCGTTATGCGTTATGCGTTATGCGTTATGCGTTATGCGTTATGCGTTATGCGTTATGCGTTATGCGTTATGCGTTATGCGATATGCGTTATGCGTTATGCGTTATGCGTTATGCGTTATGCGTTATGCGTTATGCGTTATGCGTTATGCGTTATGCGTTATGCGTTATGCGTTATGCGTTATGCGTTATGCGTTATGCGTTATGCGTTATGCGTTATGCGTTATGCGTTATGCGTTATGCGTTATGCGTTATGCGTTATGCGTTATGCGTTATGCGTTATGCGTCATGCGTTATGCGTAATGCGTTATGCGTTATGCATTATGCGTTATGCGTTATGCGTTATGCGTTATGCGTTATGCGTTATGCGTTGTGCGTTGTGCGTTATGCGTTATGTGTTAGGCGTTATGGGTTTTGCGTTATGCGTAATGCGTTATGCGTTATGCGTTATGCGTTATGCGTTATGCGTTATGAGTCATGCGTTATGCGCTATGTGTTATGGGTTATGCGTTATACGTAATGCGTTATGCGTTATGCTTTATGCGTTATGCGTTATGCGTTATGCGTTATGCGTTATGCGTTATGCGTTATGCGTTATGCGTTATGCGTTATGCGTTATGCGTTATGCGTTATGCGTTATGCGTTATGCGTTATGCGTTATGCGTTATGCGTTATGCGTTATGCGTTATGACTTTTGCATTATGCGTTATGCCATATGCGTTATGCGTTATGCGTTATGCGTTATGCGTTATGCGTTATGCGTTATGCGTTATGAGTTTTGCGTTACGCGTTATGCGTTATGCGTTATGCTTATGCCTTATGCGTTATGCGTTATGCGTTATGCGTTATGCGTTATGCGTTATGCGTTATGCGTTATGCGTTATGCGTTATGCGTTATGCGTTATGCGTTATGCGTTATGCGTTATGCGTTATGCGTTATGCGTTATGCGTTATGCGTTATGCGTTATGCGTTATGCGTTCTGCGTTATGCGTTATGCGTTATGCGTCATGCGTTATGCGTTATGCGTTATGCTTTATGCGTTATGCGTTATGCGTCATGCGTTATGCGTTATGCGTTATGCGTCATGCGTTATGCGTTATGCGTTATGCTTTATGCGTTATGCGTTATGCGTCATGCGTTATGCGTTATGCGTTATGCGTTATGCGTCATGCGTTATGGGTTTTGCGTTATGCGTAATGCGTTATGCGTTATGCGTTATGCGTTATGCGTTATGCGTTATGCGTTATGCGTTATGCGTTATGCGTTATGCGTTATGCGTTATGCGTTATGCGTTATGCGTTATGCGTTATGCGTTATGCGTTATGCGTTATGCGTTATGCGTTATGCGTTATGCGTTATGCGTCATGCGTTATGCGTTATGCGTTATGCGTTATGCGTTATGCGTTATGCGTTATGCGTTATGCGTTATGCGTTATGCGTTCTGCGTTATGCGTTATGCGTTATGCTTATGCCTTATGCGTTATGCGTTATGCGTTATGCGTTATGCGTTATGCGTTATGCGTTATGCGTTATGCGTTATGCGTTATGCGTTATGCGTTATGCGTTATGCGTTATGCGTTATGCGTTATGCGTTATGCGTTATGCGTTATGCCTTATGCGTTATGCGTTATGCGTTATGCGTTATGCGTTATGCGTTATGCTTATGCCTTATGCGTTATGCGTTATGCGTTATGCGTTATGCGTAATGCGTTATGCGTTATGGGTTTTGCGTTATGCGTAATGCGTTATGCGTAATGCGTTATGCGTTGTGCGTTGTGCGTTATGCGTTATGCGTTATGCGTTATGCGTTATGCGTTATGCGTTATGCGTTATGCGTTATGCGTTATGCGTTATGCGTTATGCGTTATGCGTTATGCGTTATGCGTTATGCGTTATGCGTTATGCGTTATGCGTTATGCGTTATGCGTTATGCGTTATGCGTTATGCGTTATGCGTTATGCGTTATGCGTTATGCCTTATGCGTTATGCGTTATGCGTTATGCGTTATGCGTAATGCGTTATGCGTTATGGGTTTTGCGTTATGCGTAATGCGTTATGCGTAATGCGTTATGCGTTGTGCGTTGTGCGTTATGCTTTATGCGTTATGCGTTATGCGTTATGCGTTATGCGTTATGCGTTATGCGTTATGCGTTATGCGTTATGCGTTATGCGTTATGCGTTATGCGTTATGCGTTATGCGTTATGCGTTATGCGTTATGCGTTATGCGTTATGCGTTATGCGTTATGCGTTATGCGTTATGCGTTATGCGTTATGCGTTGTGCGTTGTGCGTTGTGCGTTGTGCGTTATGCGTTATGCGTTATGCGTTATGCGTTATGCGTTATGCGTTATGCGTTATGCGTTATGCGTTATGCGTTATGCGTTATGCGTTATGCGTTATGCGTTATGCGTTATGCGTTATGCGTTATGCGTTATGCGATATGCGTTATGCGTTATGCGTTATGCGTTATGCGTTATGCGTTATGCGTTATGCGTTATGCGTTATGCGTTATGCGTTATGCGTTATGCGTTATGCGTTATGCGTTATGCGTTATGCGTTATGCGTTATGCGTTATGCGTTATGCGTTATGCGTTATGCGTTATGCGTTATGCGTCATGCGTTATGCGTAATGCGTTATGCGTTATGCATTATGCGTTATGCGTTATGCGTTATGCGTTATGCGTTATGCGTTATGCGTTGTGCGTTGTGCGTTATGCGTTATGTGTTAGGCGTTATGGGTTTTGCGTTATGCGTAATGCGTTATGCGTTATGCGTTATGCGTTATGCGTTATGCGTTATGCGTTATGAGTCATGCGTTATGCGCTATGTGTTATGGGTTATGCGTTATACGTAATGCGTTATGCGTTATGCTTTATGCGTTATGCGTTATGCGTTATGCGTTATGCGTTATGCGTTATGCGTTATGCGTTATGCGTTATGCGTTATGCGTTATGCGTTATGCGTTATGCGTTATGCGTTATGCGTTATGCGTTATGCGTTATGCGTTATGCGTTATGCGTTATGCGTTATGCGTTATGCGTTATGCGTTATGCGTTATGCGTTATGCGTTATGCGTTATGCGTTATGCGTTATGCGTTATGCGTTATGCGTTATGCGTTATGCGTTATGCGTTATGCGTTATGCGTTATGCGTTATGCGTTATGCGTTATGCGTTATGCGTTATGCGTTATGCGTTATGCGTTATGCGTTATGCGTTATGCGTTATGCGTTATGCGTTATGCGTTATGCGTTATGCGTTATGCGTTATGCGTTATGCGTTATGCGTTATGCGTTATGCGTTATGCGTTATGCGTTATGCGTTATGCGTTATGCGTTATGCGTTATGCGTTATGCGTTATGCGTTATGCGTTATGCGTTATGCGTTATGCGTTATGCGTTATGCGATATGCGTTATGCGTTATGCGTTATGCGTTATGCGTTATGCGTTATGCGTTATGCGTTATGCGTTATGCGTTATGCGTTATGCGTTATGCGTTATGCGTTATGCGTTATGCGTTATGCGTTATGCGTTATGCGTTATGCGTTATGCGTTATGCGTTATGCGTTATGCGTTATGCGTTATGCGTTATGCGTTATGCGTTATGCGTCATGCGTTATGCGTAATGCGTTATGCGTTATGCATTATGCGTTATGCGTTATGCGTTATGCGTTATGCGTTATGCGTTATGCGTTGTGCGTTGTGCGTTATGCGTTATGTGTTAGGCGTTATGGGTTTTGCGTTATGCGTAATGCGTTATGCGTTATGCGTTATGCGTTATGCGTTATGCGTTATGAGTCATGCGTTATGCGCTATGTGTTATGGGTTATGCGTTATACGTAATGCGTTATGCGTTATGCTTTATGCGTTATGCGTTATGCGTTATGCGTTATGCGTTATGCGTTATGCGTTATGCGTTATGCGTTATGCGTTATGCGTTATGCGTTATGCGTTATGCGTTATGCGTTATGCGTTATGCGTTATGACTTTTGCATTATGCGTTATGCCATATGCGTTATGCGTTATGCGTTATGCGTTATGCGTTATGCGTTATGCGTTATGCGTTATGCGTTATGAGTTTTGCGTTACGCGTTATGCGTTATGCGTTATGCTTATGCCTTATGCGTTATGCGTTATGCGTTATGCGTTATGCGTTATGCGTTATGCGTTATGCGTTATGCGTTATGCGTTATGCGTTATGCGTTATGCGTTATGCGTTATGCGTTATGCGTTATGCGTTATGCGTTATGCGTTATGCGTTATGCGTTATGCGTTATGCGTTATGAGTTTTGCGTTACGCGTTATGCGTTATGCGTTATGCTTATGCCTTATGCGTTATGCGTTATGCGTTATGCGTTATGCGTTATGCGTTATGCGTTATGCGTTATGCGTTATGCGTTATGCGTTATGCGTTATGCGTTATGCGTTATGCGTTATGCGTTATGCGTTATGCGTTATGCGTTATGCGTTATGCGTTATGCGTTATGCGTTATGCGTTCTGCGTTATGCGTTATGCGTTATGCGTCATGCGTTATGCGTTATGCGTTATGCTTTATGCGTTATGCGTTATGCGTCATGCGTTATGCGTTATGCGTTATGCGTCATGCGTTATGCGTTATGCGTTATGCTTTATGCGTTATGCGTTATGCGTCATGCGTTATGCGTTATGCGTTATGCGTTATGCGTCATGCGTTATGGGTTTTGCGTTATGCGTAATGCGTTATGCGTTATGCGTTATGCGTTATGCGTTATGCGTTATGCGTTATGCGTTATGCGTTATGCGTTATGCGTTATGCGTTATGCGTTATGCGTTATGCGTTATGCGTTATGCGTTATGCGTTATGCGTTATGCGTTATGCGTTATGCGTTATGCGTTATGCGTTATGCGTTATGCGTTCTGCGTTATGCGTTATGCGTTATGCTTATGCCTTATGCGTTATGCGTTATGCGTTATGCGTTATGCGTTATGCGTTATGCGTTATGCGTTATGCGTTATGCGTTGTGCGTCATGCGTTATGCGTTATGCGTTATGCGTTATGCGTTATGCGTTATGCGTTATGCGTTATGCGTTATGCGTTATGCGTTATGCGTTATGCGTTATGCGTTATGCCTTATGCGTTATGCGTTATGCGTTATGCGTTATGCGTTATGCGTTATGCTTATGCCTTATGCGTTATGCGTTATGCGTTATGCGTTATGCGTAATGCGTTATGCGTTATGGGTTTTGCGTTATGCGTAATGCGTTATGCGTAATGCGTTATGCGTTGTGCGTTGTGCGTTATGCGTTATGCGTTATGCGTTATGCGTTATGCGTTATGCGTTATGCGTTATGCGTTATGCGTTATGCGTTATGCGTTATGCGTTATGCGTTATGCGTTATGCGTTATGCGTTATGCGTTATGCGTTATGCGTTATGCGTTATGCGTTATGCGTTATGCGTTATGCGTTATGCGTTATGCGTTATGCGTTATGCGTTATGCGTTATGCGTTATGCGTTATGCCTTATGCGTTATGCGTTATGCGTTATGCGTTATGCGTAATGCGTTATGCGTTATGGGTTTTGCGTTATGCGTAATGCGTTATGCGTAATGCGTTATGCGTTGTGCGTTGTGCGTTATGCTTTATGCGTTATGCGTTATGCGTTATGCGTTATGCGTTATGCGTTATGCGTTATGCGTTATGCGTTATGCGTTATGCGTTATGCGTTATGCGTTATGCGTTATGCGTTATGCGTTATGCGTTATGCGTTATGCGTTATGCGTTATGCGTTATGCGTTATGCGTTATGCGTTGTGCGTTGTGCGTTGTGCGTTATGCGTTATGCGTTATGCGTTATGCGTTATGCGTTATGCGTTATGCGTTATGCGTTATGCGTTATGCGTTATGCGTTATGCGTTATGCGTTATGCGTTATGCGTTATGCGTTATGCGTTATGCGTTATGCGTTATGCGTTATGCGTTATGCGATATGCGTTATGCGTTATGCGTTATGCGTTATGCGTTATGCGTTATGCGTTATGCGTTATGCGTTATGCGTTATGCGTTATGCGTTATGCGTTATGCGTTATGCGTTATGCGTTATGCGTTATGCGTTATGCGTTATGCGTTATGCGTTATGCGTTATGCGTTATGCGTCATGCGTTATGCGTAATGCGTTATGCGTTATGCATTATGCGTTATGCGTTATGCGTTATGCGTTATGCGTTATGCGTTATGCGTTGTGCGTTGTGCGTTATGCGTTATGTGTTAGGCGTTATGGGTTTTGCGTTATGCGTAATGCGTTATGCGTTATGCGTTATGCGTTATGCGTTATGCGTTATGAGTCATGCGTTATGCGCTATGTGTTATGGGTTATGCGTTATACGTAATGCGTTATGCGTTATGCTTTATGCGTTATGCGTTATGCGTTATGCGTTATGCGTTATGCGTTATGCGTTATGCGTTATGCGTTATGCGTTATGCGTTATGCGTTATGCGTTATGCGTTATGCGTTATGCGTTATGCGTTATGCGTTATGCGTTATGCGTTATGCGTTATGACTTTTGCATTATGCGTTATGCCATATGCGTTATGCGTTATGCGTTATGCGTTATGCGTTATGCGTTATGCGTTATGCGTTATGCGTTATGCGTTATGAGTTTTGCGTTACGCGTTATGCGTTATGCGTTATGCTTATGCCTTATGCGTTATGCGTTATGCGTTATGCGTTATGCGTTATGCGTTATGCGTTATGCGTTATGCGTTATGCGTTATGCGTTATGCGTTATGCGTTATGCGTTATGCGTTATGCGTTATGCGTTATGCGTTATGCGTTATGCGTTATGCGTTATGCGTTATGCGTTCTGCGTTATGCGTTATGCGTTATGCGTCATGCGTTATGCGTTATGCGTTATGCTTTATGCGTTATGCGTTATGCGTCATGCGTTATGCGTTATGCGTTATGCGTCATGCGTTATGCGTTATGCGTTATGCTTTATGCGTTATGCGTTATGCGTCATGCGTTATGCGTTATGCGTTATGCGTTATGCGTCATGCGTTATGGGTTTTGCGTTATGCGTAATGCGTTATGCGTTATGCGTTATGCGTTATGCGTTATGCGTTATGCGTTATGCGTTATGCGTTATGCGTTATGCGTTATGCGTTATGCGTTATGCGTTATGCGTTATGCGTTATGCGTTATGCGTTATGCGTTATGCGTTATGCGTTATGCGTTATGCGTTATGCGTCATGCGTTATGCGTTATGCGTTATGCGTTATGCGTTATGCGTTATGCGTTATGCGTTATGCGTTATGCGTTATGCGTTATGCGTTATGCGTTATGCGTTATGCGTTATGCGTTATGCGTTATGCGTTATGCGTTATGCGTTATGCGTTATGCGTTCTGCGTTATGCGTTATGCGTTATGCGTCATGCGTTATGCGTTATGCGTTATGCTTTATGCGTTATGCGTTATGCGTCATGCGTTATGCGTTATGCGTTATGCGTTATGCGTTATGCGTTATGCGTTATGCGTTATGCGTTATGCGTTATGCGTTATGCGTTATGCGTTATGCGTTATGCGTTATGCGTTATGCGTTATGCGTTATGCGTTATGCGTCATGCGTTATGCGTAATGCGTTATGCGTTATGCATTATGCGTTATGCGTTATGCGTTATGCGTTATGCGTTATGCGTTATGCGTTGTGCGTTGTGCGTTATGCGTTATGTGTTAGGCGTTATGGGTTTTGCGTTATGCGTAATGCGTTATGCGTTATGCGTTATGCGTTATGCGTTATGCGTTATGAGTCATGCGTTATGCGCTATGTGTTATGGGTTATGCGTTATACGTAATGCGTTATGCGTTATGCTTTATGCGTCATGCGTTATGCGTTATGCGTTATGCGTTATGCGTTATGCGTTATGCGTTATGCGTTATGCGTTATGCGTTATGCGTTATGCGTTATGCGTTATGCGTTATGCGTTATGCGTTATGCGTTATGCGTTATGCGTTATGACTTTTGCATTATGCGTTATGCCATATGCGTTATGCGTTATGCGTTATGCGTTATGCGTTATGCGTTATGCGTTATGCGTTATGAGTTTTGCGTTACGCGTTATGCGTTATGCGTTATGCTTATGCCTTATGCGTTATGCGTTATGCGTTATGCGTTATGCGTTATGCGTTATGCGTTATGCGTTATGCGTTATGCGTTATGCGTTATGCGTTATGCGTTATGCGTTATGCGTTATGCGTTATGCGTTATGCGTTATGCGTTATGCGTTATGCGTTATGCGTTATGAGTTTTGCGTTACGCGTTATGCGTTATGCGTTATGCTTATGCCTTATGCGTTATGCGTTATGCGTTATGCGTTATGCGTTATGCGTTATGCGTTATGCGTTATGCGTTATGCGTTATGCGTTATGCGTTATGCGTTATGCGTTATGCGTTATGCGTTATGCGTTATGCGTTATGCGTTATGCGTTATGCGTTATGCGTTCTGCGTTATGCGTTATGCGTTATGCGTCATGCGTTATGCGTTATGCGTTATGCTTTATGCGTTATGCGTTATGCGTCATGCGTTATGCGTTATGCGTTATGCGTCATGCGTTATGCGTTATGCGTTATGCTTTATCCGTTATGCGTTATGCGTCATGCGTTATGCGTTATGCGTTATGCGTTATGCGTCATGCGTTATGGGTTTTGCGTTATGCGTAATGCGTTATGCGTTATGCGTTATGCGTTATGCGTTATGCGTTATGCGTTATGCGTTATGCGTTATGCGTTATGCGTTATGCGTTATGCGTTATGCGTTATGCGTTATGCGTTATGCGTTATGCGTTATGCGTTATGCGTTATGCGTTATGCGTTATGCGTTATGCGTTATGCGTTCTGCGTTATGCGTTATGCGTTATGCTTATGCCTTATGCGTTATGCGTTATGCGTTATGCGTTATGCGTTATGCGTTATGCGTTATGCGTTATGCGTTATGCGTTATGCGTTGTGCGTCATGCGTTATGCGTTATGCGTTATGCGTTATGCGTTATGCGTTATGCGTTATGCGTTATGCGTTATGCGTTATGCGTTATGCGTTATGCGTTATGCGTTATGCGTTATGCGTTATGCCTTATGCGTTATGCGTTATGCGTTATGCGTTATGCGTTATGCGTTATGCTTATGCCTTATGCGTTATGCGTTATGCGTTATGCGTTATGCGTAATGCGTTATGCGTTATGGGTTTTGCGTTATGCGTAATGCGTTATGCGTAATGCGTTATGCGTTGTGCGTTGTGCGTTATGCGTTATGCGTTATGCGTTATGCGTTATGCGTTATGCGTTATGCGTTATGCGTTATGCGTTATGCGTTATGCGTTATGCGTTATGCGTTATGCGTTATGCGTTATGCGTTATGCGTTATGCGTTATGCGTTATGCGTTATGCGTTATGCGTTATGCGTTATGCGTTATGCGTTATGCGTTATGCGTTATGCGTTATGCGTTATGCCTTATGCGTTATGCGTTATGCGTTATGCGTTATGCGTAATGCGTTATGCGTTATGGGTTTTGCGTTATGCGTAATGCGTTATGCGTAATGCGTTATGCGTTGTGCGTTGTGCGTTATGCTTTATGCGTTATGCGTTATGCGTTATGCGTTATGCGTTATGCGTTATGCGTTATGCGTTATGCGTTATGCGTTATGCGTTATGCGTTATGCGTTATGCGTTATGCGTTATGCGTTATGCGTTATGCGTTATGCGTTATGCGTTATGCGTTATGCGTTATGCGTTATGCGTTATGCGTCATGCGTTATGCGTAATGCGTTATGCGTTATGCATTATGCGTTATGCGTTATGCGTTATGCGTTATGCGTTATGCGTTATGCGTTGTGCGTTGTGCGTTATGCGTTATGTGTTAGGCGTTATGGGTTTTGCGTTATGCGTAATGCGTTATGCGTTATGCGTTATGCGTTATGCGTTATGCGTTATGAGTCATGCGTTATGCGCTATGTGTTATGGGTTATGCGTTATACGTAATGCGTTATGCGTTATGCTTTATGCGTTATGCGTTATGCGTTATGCGTTATGCGTTATGCGTTATGCGTTATGCGTTATGCGTTATGCGTTATGCGTTATGCGTTATGCGTTATGCGTTATGCGTTATGCGTTATGCGTTATGCGTTATGCGTTATGCGTTATGCGTTATGACTTTTGCATTATGCGTTATGCCATATGCGTTATGCGTTATGCGTTATGCGTTATGCGTTATGCGTTATGCGTTATGCGTTATGCGTTATGAGTTTTGCGTTACGCGTTATGCGTTATGCGTTATGCTTATGCCTTATGCGTTATGCGTTATGCGTTATGCGTTATGCGTTATGCGTTATGCGTTATGCGTTATGCGTTATGCGTTATGCGTTATGCGTTATGCGTTATGCGTTATGCGTTATGCGTTATGCGTTATGCGTTATGCGTTATGCGTTATGCGTTCTGCGTTATGCGTTATGCGTTATGCGTCATGCGTTATGCGTTATGCGTTATGCTTTATGCGTTATGCGTTATGCGTCATGCGTTATGCGTTATGCGTTATGCGTCATGCGTTATGCGTTATGCGTTATGCTTTATGCGTTATGCGTTATGCGTCATGCGTTATGCGTTATGCGTTATGCGTTATGCGTCATGCGTTATGGGTTTTGCGTTATGCGTAATGCGTTATGCGTTATGCGTTATGCGTTATGCGTTATGCGTTATGCGTTATGCGTTATGCGTTATGCGTTATGCGTTATGCGTTATGCGTTATGCGTTATGCGTTATGCGTTATGCGTTATGCGTTATGCGTTATGCGTTATGCGTTATGCGTTATGCGTTATGCGTTATGCGTCATGCGTTATGCGTTATGCGTTATGCGTTATGCGTTATGCGTTATGCGTTATGCGTTATGCGTTATGCGTTATGCGTTATGCGTTATGCGTTATGCGTTATGCGTTATGCGTTATGCGTTATGCGTTATGCGTTCTGCGTTATGCGTTATGCGTTATGCGTCATGCGTTATGCGTTATGCGTTATGCTTTATGCGTTATGCGTTATGCGTCATGCGTTATGCGTTATGCGTTATGCGTCATGCGTTATGCGTTATGCGTTATGCGTTATGCTTTATGCGTTATGCGTTATGCGTCATGCGTTATGCGTTATGCGTTATGCGTTATGCGTCATGCGTTATGGGTTTTGCGTTATGCGTAATGCGTTATGCGTTATGCGTTATGCGTTATGCTTATGCCTTATGCGTTATGCGTTATGCGTTATGCGTTATGCGTAATGCGTTATGCGTTATGGGTTTTGCGTTATGCGTAATGCGTTATGCGTAATGCGTTATGCGTTATGCGTTATGCGTTGTGCGTTGTGCGTTATGCGTTATGCGTTATGCGTTATGCGTTATGCTTTATGCGTTATGCGTTATGCGTTATGCGTTATGCGTTATGCGTTCTGCGTTATGCGTTATGCGTTATGCGTCATGCGTTATGCGTTATGCGTTATGCTTTATGCGTTATGCGTTATGCGTTATGCGTTATGCGTTATGCGTTATGCGTTATGCGTTATGCGTTATGCGTTATGCGTTATGCGTTATGCGTTATGCGTTATGCGTTCTGCGTTATGCGTTATGCGTTATGCGTCATGCGTTATGCGTTATGCGTTATGCTTTATGCGTTATGCGTTATGCGTCATGCGTTATGCGTTATGCGTTATGCGTAATGCGTTATGCGTTATGCGTTATGCGTTGTGCGTTGTGCGTTATGCGTTATGCGTTATGCGTTATGCGTTATGCTTTATGCGTTATGCGTTATGCGTTATGCGTTATGCGTTATGCGTTCTGCGTTATGCGTTATGCGTTATGCGTCATGCGTAATGCGTTATGCGTTATGCATTATGCGTTATGCGTTATGCGTTATGCGTTATGCGTTATGCGTTATGCGTTATGCGTTGTGCGTTGTGCGTTATGCGTTATGTGTTAGGCGTTATGGGTTTTGCGTTATGCGTAATGCGTTATGCGTTATGCGTTATGCGTTATGCGTTATGCGTTATGAGTCATGCGTTATGCGCTATGTGTTATGGGTTATGCGTTATACGTAATGCGTTATGCGTTATGCTTTATGCGTTATGCGTTATGCGTTATGCGTTATGCGTTATGCGTTATGCGTTATGCGTTATGCGTTATGCGTTATGCGTTATGCGTTATGCGTTATGCGTTATGCGTTATGCGTTATGCGTTATGCGTTATGCGTTATGCGTTATGCGTTATGCGTTATGCGTTATGCGTTATGACTTTTGCATTATGCGTTATGCCATATGCGTTATGCGTTATGCGTTATGCGTTATGCGTTATGCGTTATGCGTTATGCGTTATGAGTTTTGCGTTACGCGTTATGCGTTATGCGTTATGCTTATGCCTTATGCGTTATGCGTTATGCGTTATGCGTTATGCGTTATGCGTTATGCGTTATGCGTTATGCGTTATGCGTTATGCGTTATGCGTTATGCGTTATGCGTTATGCGTTCTGCGTTATGCGTTATGCGTTATGCGTCATGCGTTATGCGTTATGCGTTATGCTTTATGCGTTATGCGTTATGCGTTATGCGTTATGCGTTATGCGTTATGCGTTATGCGTTATGCGTTATGCGTTATGCGTTATGCGTTATGCGTTATGCGTTATGCGTCATGCGTTATGCGTTATGCGTTATGCGTTATGCGTTATGCGTTATGCGTTATGCGTTATGCGTTATGCGTTATGCGTTATGCGTTATGCGTTCTGCGTTATGCGTTATGCGTTATGCGTTATGCGTTATGCGTTATGCGTTATGCGTTATGCGTTATGCGTTATGCGTTATGCGTTATGCGATATGCGTTATGCGTTATGCGTTATGCGTTATGCGTTATGCGTTATGCGTTATGCGTTATGCGTTATGCGTTATGCGTTATGCGTTATGCGTTATGCGTTATGCGTTATGCGTTATGCGTTATGCGTTATGCGTTATGCGTTATGCCTTATGCGTTATGCGTTATGCGTTATGCGTTATGCTTATGCCTTATGCGTTATGCGTTATGCGTTATGCGTTATGCGTAATGCGTTATGCGTTATGGGTTTTGCGTTATGCGTAATGCGTTATGCGTAATGCGTTATGCGTTGTGCGTTGTGCGTTATGCGTTATGCGTTATGCGTTATGCGTTATGCGTTATGCGTTATGCGTTATGCGTTATGCGTTATGCGTTATGCGTTATGCGTTATGCGTTATGCGTTATGCGTTATGCGTTATGCGTTATGCGTTATGCGTTATGCGTTATGCGTTATGCGTTATGCGTTATGCGTTATGCGTTATGCGTTATGCGTTATGCGTTATGCGTTATGCGTTATGCCTTATGCGTTATGCGTTATGCGTTATGCGTTATGCGTAATGCGTTATGCGTTATGGGTTTTGCGTTATGCGTAATGCGTTATGCGTAATGCGTTATGCGTTGTGCGTTGTGCGTTATGCTTTATGCGTTATGCGTTATGCGTTATGCGTTATGCGTTATGCGTTATGCGTTATGCGTTATGCGTTATGCGTTATGCGTTATGCGTTATGCGTTATGCGTTATGCGTTATGCGTTATGCGTTATGCGTTATGCGTTATGCGTTATGCGTTATGCGTTATGCGTTATGCGTTATGCGTTATGCGTCGTGCGTTATGCGTAATGCGTTATGCGTTATGCATTATGCGTTATGCGTTATGCGTTATGCGTTATGCGTTATGCGTTATGCGTTGTGCGTTGTGCGTTATGCGTTATGTGTTAGGCGTTATGGGTTTTGCGTTATGCGTAATGCGTTATGCGTTATGCGTTATGCGTTATGCGTTATGCGTTATGCGTTATGAGTCATGCGTTATGCGCTATGTGTTATGGGTTATGCGTTATACGTAATGCGTTATGCGTTATGCTTTATGCGTTATGCGTTATGCGTTATGCGTTATGCGTTATGCGTTATGCGTTATGCGTTATGCGTTATGCGTTATGCGTTATGCGTTATGCGTTATGCGTTATGCGTTATGCGTTATGCGTTATGACTTTTGCATTATGCGTTATGCCATATGCGTTATGCGTTATGCGTTATGCGTTATGCGTTATGCGTTATGCGTTATGCGTTATGAGTTTTGCGTTACGCGTTATGCGTTATGCGTTATGCTTATGCCTTATGCGTTATGCGTTATGCGTTATGCGTTATGCGTTATGCGTTATGCGTTATGCGTTATGCGTTATGCGTTATGCGTTATGCGTTATGCGTTATGCGTTATGCGTTATGCGTTATGCGTTATGCGTTATGCGTTATGCGTTATGCGTTCTGCGTTATGCGTTATGCGTTATGCGTCATGCGTTATGCGTTATGCGTTATGCTTTATGCGTTATGCGTTATGCGTCATGCGTTATGCGTTATGCGTTATGCGTCATGCGTTATGCGTTATGCGTTATGCTTTATGCGTTATGCGTTATGCGTCATGCGTTATGCGTTATGCGTTATGCGTTATGCGTCATGCGTTATGGGTTTTGCGTTATGCGTAATGCGTTATGCGTTATGCGTTATGCGTTATGCGTTATGCGTTATGCGTTATGCGTTATGCGTTATGCGTTATGCGTTATGCGTTATGCGTTATGCGTTATGCGTTATGCGTTATGCGTTATGCGTTATGCGTCATGCGTTATGCGTTATGCGTTATGCGTTATGCGTTATGCGTTATGCGTTATGCGTTATGCGTTATGCGTTATGCGTTATGCGTTATGCGTTATGCGTTATGCGTTATGCGTTATGCGTTATGCGTTATGCGTTATGCGTTATGCGTTCTGCGTTATGCGTTATGCGTTATGCGTCATGCGTTATGCGTTATGCGTTATGCTTTATGCGTTATGCGTTATGCGTCATGCGTTATGCGTTATGCGTTATGCGTCATGCGTTATGCGTTATGCGTTATGCTTTATGCGTTATGCGTTATGCGTCATGCGTTATGCGTTATGCGTTATGCGTTATGCGTCATGCGTTATGGGTTTTGCGTTATGCGTAATGCGTTATGCGTTATGCGTTATGCGTTATGCTTATGCCTTATGCGTTATGCGTTATGCGTTATGCGTTATGCGTAATGCGTTATGCGTTATGGGTTTTGCGTTATGCGTAATGCGTTATGCGTAATGCGTTATGCGTTATGCGTTATGCGTTGTGCGTTGTGCGTTATGCGTTATGCGTTATGCGTTATGCGTTATGCTTTATGCGTTATGCGTTATGCGTTATGCGTTATGCGTTATGCGTTCTGCGTTATGCGTTATGCGTTATGCGTCATGCGTTATGCGTTATGCGTTATGCTTTATGCGTTATGCGTTATGCGTTATGCGTTATGCGTTATGCGTTATGCGTTATGCGTTATGCGTTATGCGTTATGCGTTATGCGTTATGCGTTATGCGTTATGCGTTCTGCGTTATGCGTTATGCGTTATGCGTCATGCGTTATGCGTTATGCGTTATGCTTTATGCGTTATGCGTTATGCGTCATGCGTTATGCGTTATGCGTTATGCGTAATGCGTTATGCGTTATGCGATATGCGTTGTGCGTTGTGCGTTATGCGTTATGCGTTATGCGTTATGCGTTATGCTTTATGCGTTATGCGTTATGCGTTATGCGTTATGCGTTATGCGTTCTGCGTTATGCGTTATGCGTTATGCGTCATGCGTAATGCGTTATGCGTTATGCATTATGCGTTATGCGTTATGCGTTATGCGTTATGCGTTATGCGTTATGCGTTGTGCGTTGTGCGTTATGCGTTATGTGTTAGGCGTTATGGGTTTTGCGTTATGCGTAATGCGTTATGCGTTATGCGTTATGCGTTATGCGTTATGAGTCATGCGTTATGCGCTATGTGTTATGGGTTATGCGTTATACGTAATGCGTTATGCGTTATGCTTTATGCGTTATGCGTTATGCGTTATGCGTTATGCGTTATGCGTTATGCGTTATGCGTTATGCGTTATGCGTTATGCGTTATGCGTTATGCGTTATGCGTTATGCGTTATGCGTTATGCGTTATGCGTTATGCGTTATGCGTTATGCGTTATGCGTTATGCGTTATGCGTTATGCGTTATGACTTTTGCATTATGCGTTATGCCATATGCGTTATGCGTTATGCGTTATGCGTTATGCGTTATGCGTTATGAGTTTTGCGTTACGCGTTATGCGTTATGCGTTATGCTTATGCCTTATGCGTTATGCGTTATGCGTTATGCGTTATGCGTTATGCGTTATGCGTTATGCGTTATGCGTTATGCGTTATGCGTTATGCGTTATGCGTTATGCGTTCTGCGTTATGCGTTATGCGTTATGCGTCATGCGTTATGCGTTATGCGTTATGCTTTATGCGTTATGCGTTATGCGTTATGCGTTATGCGTTATGCGTTATGCGTTATGCGTTATGCGTTATGCGTTATGCGTTATGCGTTATGCGTTATGCGTTATGCGTTATGCGTTATGCGTTATGCGTTATGCGTTATGCGTTATGCGTTATGCGTTATGCGTTATGCGTTATGCGTTATGCGTTATGCGTTATGCGTCATGCGTTATGCGTTATGCGTTATGCGTTATGCGTTATGCGTTATGCGTTATGCGTTATGCGTTATGCGTTATGCGTTATGCGTTATGCGTTATGCGTTATGCGTTATGCGTTATGCGTTATGCGTTATGCGTTATGCGTTGTGCGTTGTGCGTTATGCGTTATGCGTTATGCGTTATGCGTTATGCGTTATGCGTTATGCGTTATGCGTTATGCGTTATGCGTTATGCGTTATGCGTTATGCGTTATGCGTTATGCGTTATGCGTTATGCGTTATGCGTTATGCGTTATGCGTTATGCGTTATGCGTTATGCGTTATGCGTTATGCGTTATGCGTTATGCGTTATGCGTTATGCGTTATGCGTTATGCGTTATGCGTTATGCGTTATGCGTTATGCGTTATGCGTTATGCGTTATGCGTTATGCGTTATGCGTTATGCGTTATGCGTTATGCGTTATGCGTTATGCGTTATGCGTTATGCGTTATGCGTTATGCGTTATGCGTTATGCGTTATGCGTTATGCGTTATGCGTTATGCGTTATGCGTTATGCGTTATGCGTTATGCGTTATGCGTTATGCGTTATGCGTTATGCGTTATGCGTTATGCGTTATGCGTTATGCGTTATGCGTTATGCGTTATGCGTTATGCGTTATGCGTTATGCGTTATGCGTTATGCGTTATGCGTTATGCGTTATGCGTTATGCGTTATGCGTTATGCGTTATGCGTTATGCGTTATGCGTTATGCGTTATGCGTTATGCGTTATGACTTTTGCATTATGCGTTATGCGTTATGCGTTATGGGCTATGCGTTATGCCTTACGGTTTATACGTTATGCGTTATGCGTTATGCGTTATGCGTTATGCGTTATGCGTTATGCGTTATGCGTTATGCGTTATGCGTTATGCGTTATGCGTTATGACTTTTGCATTATGCGTATTGCCATATGCGTTATGCGTTATGCGTTATGCGTTATGAGTTTTGCGTTACGCGTTATGCGTTATGCGTTATGCGTTATGCGTTATGCGTTATGCTTATGCCTTATGCGTTATGCGTTATGCGTTATGCGTAATGCGTTATGCGTTATGCGTTATGCGTTATGCGTTATGCGTTATGCGTTATGCGTTATGCGTTATGCGTTATGACTTTTGCATTATGCGTTATGCCATATGCGTTATGCGTTATGCGTTATGCGTTATGAGTTTTGCGTTACGCGTTATGCGTTATGCGTTATGCGTTATGCGTTATGCTTATGCCTTATGCGTTATGCGTTATGCGTTATGCGTTATGCGTAATGCG